>NW_026125500.1:0-233612 GCF_943737965.1 Phodopus roborovskii
AATCATTTACCCTTATCTCATTTGTTACATCAATACAGTAAAAAGAAGAAAAGTACGTATCTGACATTTCATAAGAGAGAAAGACTATTCCATACAAAACGACATTAGCTTTCCTTTGAGAAAATGCAGATGTTATTAAAATTATTTCTGCAAGCTGCTCATTTTACAATGGATGCTATTAATGATACTCATAGTATTATTTGTTGTAATATTCAAATATTTAAGGATATAAAAGTGAATCAGACATATCAATTACCAATCATTCATAAATACTGATTTTATGTGTTTGGAATTTTGTAACTTTTGTATTTTCACCTTTGAAAAAATCCCACTAAATAGCTAGCCTAAGACTCACTGTGTAGCATAGGTTAGACTTGAAATTGTGATGACCTTTCTGTCTCTGATTCCTGAGAGTTGAGACTGCAAGCATTCACCACGACACTGGGCTAAATTTGGTGTAATCAAATATAAGACTTTTATGTCTAGTTTTCTTTCCTTACTTGTTATCAGTATAGGGAATATTACTGAAACTAGGAGTCTCTAATATATCTTAGATATTATTAAATTATTGTTTTGGGCATTTGAATTCAACTTAATTTTATCTAAAGTTAATAAGATTAGAATTTCTAAAGTTCAAATGCTATTTTATAGAAGGGAACACACACCCTTGAATGGTTCCCTATGGTGACTAAGAGAAAGAACATGGAACATATCTGATTTTCTTTAATAAAATTGTATAAGGAAAGTAGATGTACACACCACAGCCTTCTAGGATATGAGAAACTAATATTTAACTTTAAAATTGCAATGTTCCTTCATTTTATCATTTAATTTTATTTAATATATATATATATATATATATGAGTACTGTGTGGGCTCCATATCTGCAGAATCCAGAGGGGAGTGTGTTGTGTCCCCTGGTAACAGAGTTACAGATAGTTGTGAGACACCATAGGAATGCTAGGAACCACATGTGATTACTCTGTAAGAGCAGCTAGTGATCTTAACTATTGTGTCATCTCTCTCAGAACCATATTGACCATCCTAAAGGTTAGGTTAAAATAGAATTTTAGTAGAAACAACAAATTAGAATATATAAACTGTTTTACATGCAATAATCGGGCTATAAATAAACACAACTCAACCTGTTGGAGTAGTTTCTGCATCATACTATTTGTCATTTGGTGGCATCGTGTGGAATCTGTAGTAATCCTGAATGATGCAGCAAATCACTACCAGAAGTTTATGATGCAAGTCTGAAATCATAATTCTGGTTTAGCTTTTATGATATACCCACAGAAGCACAAGAATAATCCCATTGCTGCGGAAAATGTGATACTGTGTGTCCTGGCATAGATTTGCCATCACGATTATTCAAATTACCCCCAGTATAATATAGGATGACATGCAAGACAAAAGGGCAAGTGGCGAAATTTCAAATTGATGTGACAATTAGGTGCCATGGTTACAAGTATAAACACAAAGGCAGCATTTTCTGACATTCCCAGAGAGCATATACATGGGAAAAGAACCTTAAAGGTTATGAATAATGTATCAGTTGCAACCCTAAATGAAGAGTCAGAAGAATGCAAGTTATATTGAAAGGGGTTTCTTCTCAATTATAATCAGAAGGCAGACATGTTAAAGGATCAATATAGTATTTAATTCTGAGGGTAAAATGTTAAAAACTAAACCTGTCATATTTCAATTGATATATCAATAAATGACAACTGTGGTTTTATCAGGTAACACCTTTGATTTTGTTAATAAAATATATTTAGATATAATGACACTGTTAACTTATATGGGGATTTTTTTAAGTTAATACAGACAGCAAGCCTTGTTAGTTTGAGCGATAACTTCAAAACTGCATGGGCTAACATGTGAGAAAAACAAAGTAAGCAAATTTTCACAAACCATATTTCACGTTAACATAAGAAGCAGGACACAGTTGTTTCCATAGGTATTCTCCCTGTCTCTAAGCCAGTAGCACAAAGAAGCAATGGCTTATATACCCAAAAACAATTCAAGAATATTCTATTAAGCGTGAAAGTGGTTCTTCACAACTTTTGAGGAGGGGTGTATGACTCAGATCCTAGTCTATAAAAACTAAAGCTCGTGCTCAACTGGAAAAGTTCACTCCCATGGCAGTTATGCACGTTCTTATATTGCAAATGTAGATTAGGTGTGTTGACAGTGTTGCTTATTCTATTTGGTTAACCTGAACAAAGGCTGAAGAAACTGGCAACATGGAATTAATCAAGTAAAACTATTGGAATTTACATTTTATAGATAAAAGGGATTGGAAGATTCCGGGAATGACAATGTTAGACTCAATCTACAGTTTTGCACAAACTGTGGAAACACTTGATGAACTATAATTGAGAGCTTTGGCAAGTACTTAGTGCTT
Organism: Phodopus roborovskii; assembly: GCF_943737965.1. NCBI lineage: Eukaryota > Metazoa > Chordata > Mammalia > Rodentia > Cricetidae > Phodopus > Phodopus roborovskii. The sequence goes on from NW_026125500.1 coordinate 2,411, forward strand.
GAAAATGATGATTTCCTGTTTTGTGTTTTTTGTGGCTTTTGATTTGAGTATGCCTGCATGTGTATGCATTATTGCTCCTCATTCTCTGTTTCTTTTGTTATTTGTTTTTTGTTTTCTGTTTTTAGATTTTTCATGTATTTGTCTATTTTTATTTTGCTGATTTGCTTTTTTAAGTATAGAGAAAGAACGGTGGGAGCTCACAAGGGCGTGTGGGGAAGGATCTGAGAGCAGACTATGGAGAAGAGATAGATTATGGTCAGAATATATTGTATGAAAAAATATTATAATTAGAAACAGTTAATGAGAGACTCTCAGACAGGGATTTTTTTTTTATAAAAAAACCATCATATAGCATTATTTGAGAATTACAGTGAATAATATGAAAAGTAGGTACAGGGTGGGTAGGTAGTAGCTTTTTTATTTAATATCAGGGTTAAGAGAGAAAGGCATGTGGATTTGTATGGTCCAAGGCCACCCTGGTTTATGCAGGTAGTTCCAGGACAGCTGGGGCTACACAAAGAAACACAGTCCATTCAAAAAAAAAAAAAAAAAAAAACCAAACCAAACCAAAACAAACAACACAAAAAAAACAAAACAAGAAAAAAAAAAAAAAAAAAAAAAAAAAAACAGAAGAAAAAAAAAGGAAGGAAGGAAAGAAGGAGTTGAGGGGGATTTCACTAATGTGTATTTTTTCAAGCTTAAGTAATGACAATGGAACTCAGAAAGTTAAAAAAAAAATGCCTAAAACTACTCAGCTGGCTTAGAAGAACAAGCAGAATTCTAATCCAACCAGCCTGGAATGAGAAATGAGAATCACTGTTCAGAGCAAATACAACACAAAACTTGCTTGTTTCCATTTAGGAAATCTCATCACTATGACTCTAAATCATAGTCTAAATCATAGACAACAAGCCTGTTGTCATGAAAGAAAAGGTTTATCCAGAATATTTAACACTGAGGTTTTATATGTATTCAGCTAAAAAATTAAGGTAGATATTTTAAGAAATAAATCAGAATCTCAAAACAAAATCTTAGCTTTAATGTTCAAGAAACTCCATTTAAAAATTCAAGGTGAGAATAAAGTGTATCTGGTTTTGATCTATGCAATGAGGCTTCCTACTTAGAGTTAATAAGGATTGCCGTAGAAAAATGAAAGGTCTTACACTGTATTTTACTTTTCAGGAACATGAACAGAAAGCAGCCCAAAGTGAAATATGGTACTGGAGTAACGATCAAGCAAATAAAACATGTAAAGTTACTTCCATCTTAATTGTAGAATAACAGTAACATTTTAGACTTTTGTGATCAGAATGGGCATGTGCTGAGATAGTTTGAATTACAAAAGAAAATAACATTTTTATTCATATTTTAATGGGTTTAATTTTTCTTCTTTCTTTTCTTTCTTTAAAACAAATTTTATTTAAATTAGAAACAATCTTATTTTACATATCAATCCCAGTTCCCTCTCCCTCTCACCCTCCAATGCCCCCTCGCTGACTCTCCATCCCATCCTCCATCCACTCCCCAGGAAGGAAGAGGCCTTCCATGAGGGATCATCAAAATCGGTCAAGTCATTTGCAGCAGAGTCTAGGCTAATAGAGTATCCCTCCTTGGCCAATGTGCACCCAAAGTCCCTTTGTGCACCAGGGATACATCCTGGTTCTACTGCCAGAGGCCCATAGACTGTCCAGGCCTCTAGATGACACCCAACTTCAGACGTCCTGATTTGGTTCTATGCTGTTTTCCCAGTTGTCATCTGGAGTCCATATGTTCTCATTTGCTCAGGTCAGCTGTTTCTGTGTTTTTCCCAGCATTATGTTTATCCCTTTTTTCACTATTCTTTCTTCTCTAGAACTATATTCCAGAGTTCTGCTCAGTGCTCCATCAGCTATTGGATGAAGGCTCTAGGATGGCATCAATTTCATTATCGGGGAAAGGCATTTAAGTAGTCTCTCCACTATTGCTTAGATTCCTAGTTGGGGTCATCCTTGTAGACCTCTGTACAATTCCCTAGTGCCAGATTTCTCTTTAAAACTATAATGGCTCCCTCTATTGATGTGTCTCTTATTTTGCTCTCCCTTATTCATCTCCTCAGTCTTCCTGATCCCTCATGTTCTCCTAACCCATCATCTTCCCCCCTCTTTTTCGTACTCCTTCCCCTCCCCCTCCCCCATACTCCCAATAGGTTCATGAGCTCTAGTGTCTATCCCCTTTACTTAAGGACCATGTTATCTCTCTTACCATCCTCCTTATTTCCTAGCTTCTCTGGAGGTGTGGATTGTAGTCTGGTAATCCTTTGCTCTATGTCTAATATCCATGTATGAGGGGAGTACCTACCATGTTTGTTTTTCTGTGACTGAGTTACCTCACCTGGGGTGGTTTCTTCTAGTTCTTCCCATTTGACTGCAAATTTCAAGATGTCATTGTTTTTATTTTATTTTTTTTTTTTTTTTTACTGAGTAGTACTCCATTGTGTAAGTACACCACATTTTCTTTATCCATTATTTGGTTGTGGGTTAATTGCTAAAAAAACAAACCATACATAAATGTTTTAAAGTGATCAAACAACTATGAATTAACTAAATGCCTAAACAATAATTAAAGCAGCAAAAGACATTCAACTGTTCTGACATGGGGTAATTGAAACAATCAACCACACTCTGATTTGACTTAAGTCAACTTCAATGAGTTGTAAAACATACCTTGACACCATTATCAGGGCCTAATCTCTAGAGCAATATAGGTCTTAGGTCCTAGGAGAGAGACTTTTCTTCTGATACTGTGCAAAATCACCATGTATTAAATAAAATTCTAATGCTGTATAGTTATATCCATACATTAGTACATCACAAAACTATAGCATGAATAATAAAAACCTGGACATAGATATTGGGATTCATGCTGAAGATCAGAGAAGCTAAGCAGCCAAGTCACCAGAGAGCTCTTACCTCTAACATGGTTAAAACAATCCTGTATTCAATGTGGCTAGAGAATAATTCCCAAGACTGAATGCCAGGTCTAAGACCCCGATCCTATATTGTATGCCTCTCTAGTGCTGAAACTAAAGGCATGAGCTCTGTTTCTCTTTAAGACTAATTTGCTCTCATGTAGTTCTGGATGAATTTGATCTCTCATAGATCCATCTGCTTTTGTCTCCTTAGTCCTGGGATAGAAGGCAGTGGCTAACATTGAATTCTGATCTTTAGGCAAACTTTAGTAGATCATCAACAATATATTACCACAGTAAGTGTCAAAGAAGTACATTCTTGCTATTGTAGATTAACACAGATATCCACAACTAGTCAACATTCAAGAATAATAAATTACAGAAAGCTCAGCACAAAATGGAGCATGTATATACCATTCCCTCTTTCCAAGTCTCAATGATCATTGCAGAAGAAATAGTGGAAATGTTAGGAACAGTTTTCTTGCCAGCCTGGTCTCAGAGCCTTGTCACCCCCACAAGAAAAGACAGAGATGCTGTGTTAGATATAAAGCTGTTGGCCAGTTACTAGTGTTTCTTATTGGCTAGCGCTCTCTTAAACATTAACCAATATCTATTAATCCAAGTGTTTCCATGTGGTCTTATCTACCACTCTCCTACATCTCCCAGAATCCTCCTTGACCCTAGTCCCGCCTAAATTGTCTTCCTCTTTGCCATCAGTTCTTTATTCAATAACCAATAAGAGAAGCATATTTACAGAATGACAACTCCCATCATGGAAAGATTTGGGTACCAAAATTGGTGTATGACTATAAGGATATCATTTTACTGAAGCAGCAGGTTAATTAGAATAATGAACTAAACAGTGATTATGACACCATCCACAAGACCTGTGAAACCCCCATGCCAGAACCACCCCATCATGGCAAGCATTGTCATAATTTTACACAAAGTTCCACTGCTAAATAAGGATCTACTAGAATTAATACTCCCTGGGAAAGTGAGAGTCAGTTCTTTAGGAGAATGACTCCTCCTGGATTGACCATTTTCTAACATAAAGTTCCACCCATTCAAAAATAAATAGGCAGCAAACACTGTATGTCATAGGTTTCGAGGAAAAAAAAAAAAAAACAGGAAAAAATGATAGTAGGAATAGGGACATAGATGTAGAAGAAGTTGGGGGAAGAGGTGATTGAAATGAAAACAAAATGAAAACAAATCTTTCTCAAAGAAAGAACAAAAAAGTGGAGAAAATATTTAAAATTTAAACACACACACACACAAGGATTTTTTTCTTTACTTAGTTATTTTCTGTGTTCCTAAGTGGAAGTTCTTACACATCCCATGGTGTTTTTATTTAGCAACAAACATTATTCAAAGAAGTGGTGTCATTGCTTGTTGCAAAGCAGTCAGCAAAGGAAAATGAAATACAACATTCTTTTGATGTTTCCTGTAAAACTGATAAGGCATTGTCATCAATAAGCTGCCTTTCTATGGCTTATGAAATTGAGAGAAAAATGAAGAAGGCTTCAGGGTTATTACTAATCCATTTTCATCTGTACTTAACTTTAAGTCCAGTACAATGTGGCAGAAATTGAGGTGACCAGGGAAGCAAAACTGATTCATGAATACCTCTTCTGCTACAGAGGATTAAAATTATTATTAAACATTTAATTTAAGAAACAAGAGAGGAAGATGTAATGAGTTTTAAAATGAATGTTGCTCATCTAACAAGTGACCTAACTATAATTACTTGGAGAGGGGGGAATACACAGAAATTCAAGAGTCAGAAATTTTCAATGAACTAAATAAGCATTCATTTAATGCCTGTTTTTCTCGATTCTTGAGTAACAAAACTTCCCTCTTTAATCACTGAGACCATTATTTGTGGAATACATTTTGAGTTTCCTCCTTGTATATGTTTTACATGAGACAGAGAAGCTAATTGTACTAAAGTATCTAAATTATAAACAGATATATTATCCATAAAAAATATTTTCAAAATAAAGGACAGTTTGAGCTGGAGAGATGGCCCAGCAACTAAGAGCATGTATTGCTCTTTCCAAGGGCAATGTTTGCCTCCTAGCACCCAAATAGTGTCCCATAATTTACTCAAACTCCAATTTCTGGTAATCTATATCATTTTCTTGCTCCCAGAGTCTTTTTTACACACAAAATACAAATAAACTTATGCAGGCATATATTCTATGTGCACAAGAGATAATATTTTTTTCAAAGAGTTAATAAAGTACAATAAGATCTCTTTCAGGAACAGAACATCTCAAGAACCACAATACAACCCTCAAAACCAGAGGTTGAGTGGGTATGTGTGGCTAATAATCTTTAGCATGCTGAAAATGATGTAATCCTGCTTGTGGCTGTTCCTCATACTCTTTATTGATAGATGACATCTTAATTTTAGTTGTATGTTTTCCTTTAATACTAATGTATTAAAATGTACTGAAATTGCAATGTGAATCAGCTTAAAAATAAATGTGGTCATTATTAATTACACAATATTTTGTTTTTATTCATACTAGAAATTCTCCAGTTTACAACCAGAGAAAGCATTTGAACAATTTTGAGATATTTGTCCACATACATTTCACTGACATTAAATGACGCCATCTTCAGAATACATAATTGTCTCTACATTTTTGATAATAAGTGACAGAGTCTTGCAGGAGAAATTGTACCATCAATGTTCAGTGAATGTTCTTTTTGTTTGTTTATTTGTTTGATACAGTGTTTCTCTGTGTGATCTTGGATGACCTGGAATTTGTTCTGTAGACCATGCTGGCCTTAAAATAGGATATCTGCCTGCCCCTGCCTCCTGCTTACTAGTACAAAAGGCATACACAACGACCCCCCTCTCTTTGATGAATGTTTATAACTAGGTTCAATATTCACTTAATAATATAAGAAATAACAAATATCCTTTATGAATGTTTGAATCCAGAAACATGGCAGCTTCACTACCAAATGGTTTACAAAATTCATTTTTTAATGACTTAACTACATGGTAATATTTAAACAAATAATTTTTAGTTATTTTGACTTTGTTTAAATAAACAATGTCATCTGGCTGGGAAAAGATGTAACAAAATGCTACAGTAAAATATTAAATCAATTTCCATGCATGTGTTTAATTGAGTTCCAACTGAGATAAGCTTTTTGAAGATAGGAACTTAAAATGTGAATAAAAGATAATTTCTAAAATTCCAGTGCTCTTTCCTTTTTGTCAGCATAATTCTTACCAATGAGTTTTTTTTAGACCAGCAGTTATTTTCTAAATAGTTCCCTTTAAACAACTCAGACAGTATTCATATAAAATTCCAGTGTCTGTTTGACAGGTACCAAAGGGCACAGACCTGTTTATATAGATTTTATGGATTCCAAATACCATGATAAAAGTTGTCCTGTGTCAATTCTATAGTATGACTATATATAGGAATGTTTATATATATATGTATATATATAAAGATGTGTATACTTATATGAATATTTTGATAATGTTATCCCTCATGTAAACAAACTGAAAGAAATTAATGACATGATCATCACTGTAGATGTGGAAACAGTCTTCAGCAAAACTCAAAAGCACTTCATGATAAAAGTCTTGAAGCAATCAGGGATACAAGTGACAAACCTCAACACAATAAAAACAGTACACAAAAAGCCTATTGACAATATCAAATTAAATACAGGGAAAATCAAAGCGACCCACTAAAATCAGGACCAAGAAAAGTTGTCCATTCTCTACATACATATTCAATATAATAGTTGAAGTTTCAGCTAGAGCAATAAGACAGCTACAGGAAATCTATGGGATATAAAATTTGATAGGAATAAATAAAACTATTATCATTTGCAGATGATACTGTAGTATAATAAGTGGCTCCAAAAATTTTTAACAGGGAGCTGCTAGAGCTTATAAACAACGTTAAATACCTGCATATATTATTAACTATAAATAAATAAATAAATAAATAAACTTTATCAGTAGCCCTCCTCTACAAAAAAGGATAAATGGGTTAAGAAAGAAATCAGAGAATTAACACCCTTTATAATAACCTTAAATAATATTAAAAAATCTTGATGTAACTCTAACCAAACAACTGACAGACTTGTATGAAAGAACTCAATTCTTAAAGAAAGTAAGGAAGATACAAGATGGAAATGTTTCCCCTGTTCATGTATTGATAGTAATAGTGGTAAAATAGCCAGGTTACCAAAAGCAATCTACAGATTCAATGCAATATCAATTAAAATCCCAATGTAAGTTTTTTTTATACATCTTAAAGGATAAAAGTGAACTTCATATGGGAAAACAAAACAACAACAATGAATAAAATTAATGCAGGACAGCTAAAACAATCCTCTACATTAAAAGAACTTCCAGGGTATCACCATTCCTTGTGGTAATAAAAATCACATGGTTTTGGCATAAAAACACTCAGATGGATCAATGGAATTGAACAAAGATCCGTATATAAATCCACATACTGATGGAAAAGTGATTTTCTACAAGAAGCCAAAATTAACATTCAAAAAAAAAAAAGCATCATTACTGGACATAGCCATGTAGAAGAATTCAAATAGATCTGTATCTATCTCCCTGCAAGAAACTAAAATTCAAGTGGATAAAAACACCTCAACCTAAATCCAGTTACTGAATCTGATAGGGGAGAAATTGAGGAAATGATTTTGTATTCATCGGGACGGGAGACAACTTCCTGGGCAGAACACTGGTTGAATAGACACTAAAATCAACAATTAATAAAGAGGACTTCATGACATTGAAAATATTTTGTAAGACAAAGATACCATTGATAAGACAACATGACAGCCTACAGAATGGGATAAGGTCTTCACCAACCCCACCTATGGCAGAGGGTTGATTTCCAAAATATATAAGATCTCAAGAAAACAGATATCAACAAAACAAATAATCCAATTAAAAATGGGGTACAGATCTAAACAGAGAATTCTCAATGGAAAATTCTCAAATATCTTAGAAAAATTTTAGAAAATGTTCAAAGGAAGTAAATATAAGAACACCAAAAATGTCTGAGGACAAGGAGATCTATCAGCAGGTAAAGATACTTCCCACTGGGACTCATGGTCTCAGTGTGACACCAGGAAAACACAAGGAGGTAGAAAACAACCCACTCTTACAAGTTGTCATCTGACTTTCATAGGCATGCTATGCCATATACATGTGTGTTCACTGAACAAATACACACACTAACATGTGATAAAATACATAAGTATAAACATGGACATCAATGTAAATGCAGACATAAAAGAAGATTAATTAGAAATATAGACTATATTATACATAAGTAGTCTATGTTGTGGAAAATGTTGAAAATGTTTACACTCAAATACTGTATGTTTTTTCTTTTAATATATAATCTGACCTCTTCATATTCTTCAAATAAAACTATTCTTTATTGTGTGGCACTTACATTTCTTATAATCAAAAGATAATTATAAACCGTGCTAATTAAATTTGACAGACAGTTTAAATTTCCTCCCTAAATGTTTGTTACCAGCAAGTTTGAACTATTTAGACTATATCACAATAAATTATTTAACAGATGATATTGCTAGTGAATGCTTCAAATTGATTCATTTTTCTGACTAGATGGTATGATCAAATCCCTCTCTAACCTGCTTTCAACTTCTACAGATCACAAAAGTGCTTATTCATTTTAGTTGCAGTCGTGCATTACAAACTCATATAGAATATGCCTCTGTCATCACCCCTGGGTCTGTTTGGCTCTGAACACAGGCTTCACCTGGCCTATGAATGGGCCAGGTTATTTTCCCCTAATGCTTTACATGGTTTGCATTTTTACAAGCTGACTCCTAGGTTGTACACTCTGCCTTTTTGCAACTCTATTACTTTTATTCTCTTCACTTTGTTAACCTGCCTTGACATTGAATAACCTACAATATTATTTTCATATCTTCAATCTAGTTATTTCTTGAGAATCCTAAGAACAAACTCTCAATACATACATATTTTTATTGTACAGTACAGAATAATTTTCTAAATATCTGAAGTTATTTACCTACAGGCATAACCATAAAAAAAGAAAACTTGACTTTAAAGCAATAGACAAATAATTTTGTGAATGTATATGCTTAAACATTTATAAGCTTTTTTGAGCATCATTTATTATATATTTAAACAGTGAGCTGTAAATTGTAGCTCGTAATATTTTCCTACAAATTTTTTTCTTACATTTACAAAAATCACCATTGTCAAGGTGGTTAATGTCTTTTTCAACTGAAACAGTTTATACCAGAAGATTTTATTTTAATAGATTACAATAACAACATATCCAGGTATATCTGACAGCATGTTAAATCTTCAAAATCCCTTATAGTTTGAATTCTTTTGAAGTTGTTAGATCTAGAATGATCTAAGCAAATTAGAAATAAAAAGAAAGGTAAAATAACCTTCACCAGAAACAGAATGCCTTTCCATCAGATCAATGAGGGGCAGCAATCTCTCCAGTGGTATAGCGGTAAATCACAAAGGGCCAGAGGGTTTAGGAATATATGTATATAGGAAGTTCCTAGGGTACAAGATTGAATCTGCATGTGTGTTTTCCTGAATATTCAGGGTTTTAATCACCCACAGAGATTGGTGGGTCTTCTTAAGGCGGGAAGCTTGTAGTTATCTTAGTTACAACACCCTTTGTCCTCCTTTGTCAATAGCTTCCTGGATCCTGGCAGCCTGAAGATGATTTTCAATTGTCCTTTGTTTAAGAGGCCATAGCACTTCTGAGTTCCTATATTAGGAGCTTCCTATCAACATACATTCCTGGCAGTTACTTAGTCTACCCTAGGCCATTTGTTCATTGACTCCTTAAAAGTGCCATATCTTTATACTTTTTCCTTTTCCTTTGCTAATTCCATACATGAATGTATATAATAAAGTGCAACTATATGTATATCTTTCATTTCTCTTTCTAAATCTACTCATGTTTCCACAACACACACTCCTTCAAATTCATATTTTTTGAAAACCCATTAAATATCACTTAGTGCTGCCTATTATTACATGAGTGTGTTTCCATTAACCTGAGAATGGGAAACCTACCAGTAACCATAGCCTCAAAACAGTGTGATTCTCACTCCTCCAGTAGTTATTCACTTCCAAGGAAGTTAACCACACCCACAAAAACATAGGTAATAGATAATCCCACTTTACCAACATCTAAAAGAATGAAGCATGGGGGGGGGGGGGGAGGATCCACATACAATACCACTACTACCAACAAATCCAAAACAAACAAGAATTAACAATCAATGGTCCTTAATTTCCCTCGATGTTAATGGTGTTAACTCAGTTATAAAAAAAAGACACAGACTAACAGAAAGGATATGAAGACAGAATCCAGCCTTCTGCTGCACACAATAAACACACCTCAACTACATAGAGAGACATTACCTTAGAATAAAAGGTTGGAAAAAGAATTTCCAATCAAATGGACCTAAGAAACAAGCAGGTGTATTTATTCTAATGCCTAAAAATTAGAATTCAAACTAAAATCAATCAAAAGAGATGAAGAAGGTTATTTCACATTCATCAAAGAAAAAAATCCATCAGGATGAAGTCTCAGTTCTGAATATCTATGTCCCAAATACAAAGCACCCACATTTGTAAAAGGAACATTACTAAAACTTACATCACATAAAACTCACATAAAAATTCTTACACTTATTGTGGGGAATTCTGCACCCCACTATTACCACTAGACAGGACCATCAGACAGAAACTTAACAAAAAAACAAAAGATCTAATTGTCTTTAACAGACATCTGTACAAAATTTCACCCAAATACAAAAATAAATAAATAAAAGCCTTCTCAGCTTCACATGGAAACATCTCTAAAATCAATCTCATATTTAGCAACATAGCAGAATTGAACAGATGAAAAAAAAAAAGGGGGACTAACACCTTGTATATTAGCAGGCCACCATAATTTAAAGTTAGAATTCAACAACACAAATTGAAGAAACCCTACATACTTAAGGAACTGAACAATATGCTATTGAGCCTTTCCTAAGTCAAGGAAAAAATACAGAATGAAGACACAATGTACCCAAACTTATGAGACTTTTTGAAAGCAGTACTAAGTGGAAAGTTCACTGCACTAAGTGCTCAAGTAAAGAAAATGGGGGATAGTCACATTAGGGAATTAACAGCACAACTTGAATCTCTAGACAAAAAAAAAAAAAAAAAAAAAAAAAAAATCAAACTTACCCCAGAGGAGTAAATGCCAGGAAATAATCAAACAGAGAGCTGAAAACAATAAAGTAGTAACAAAGAAAACAATGCAAAGAATCAATGTAACAAAGTGTTGGTTCTTCTATAAAATCAAGAATATAGACAAATCTTTACCCAAACTAAACAAACAGCAGAGAGATAGCATGCAAATTATCAAAATCAGAAATGAAAAGGGGGATAACAGCGGACATTGAGGAAATCCAGAGACTCTTCAGGTCATACTTTGAAAACCTGTACTTTACAAAATTGTAAAATTTAAATGAAATGGATAAATTTCTGGATAGATACCACTTACCAAAATTAAATCAAGAAGAGATAAGCAATTTAAACAGACCCATAACCCTAATGAAATAGCAGCAGCCATCAAAACTCTCCTGTAGGGAGTACGGGTTTTCCTCCCCAGCTGGTCTGGTCCTGCCTCCGTGCCCCAATTAACACACTGAGACTCTGTATTAGATATAATTCTATTGGCCCGTTACTAGATTCTTATTGGCTAGCTATGTCTTAAGTATTAACCCATTTCTGCTAACCTAGTATTTCCACGTGGTCTTCTTACCAGGAAGCAGGCCGGCATTCTGCTTTCTCCAGACTCTCCATCTTGACTCCTCCTTACCACTTCCCTCTTTCCTCCTTGTCTCCTAGTCCCCTCCTGTCTTCTTTTCCTATTGGCCGACAGTGCTTTATTCATTAACCAGTATGAGAAACATAAATACATAATGGCATCTCCCATCACTCTCCCAACCAAAGAAATAGCCAAAGTCCACATCCACCAGTGCAGAATTCTACCAGAAATTTAAAGAGGAGATAACACCAATAATTCTCAAATTGTTCCACACAATAGAAGCAGAAGGTTTATTGCCAAACTCTTTTGATATGGTCACAATTACCTTGGTACCCAAGTCACACAAACAAAACTAAGAAAGGGAAATACAGACCAATATTACACATGAACATTGATGCAAAAATAATCAATAAAATACTGGAAAATTGAGTCCAGTACACATCAAAGAAATCATCAACTATGACCAAGTAGGCTTCATGCTAGGGATGCAGGGATTTTCAACATGAAAATCCATCAATGTAATCCACCATATAAACAAACTGAAAAAAGTAAAACCACATGATCATCTCACTAGATGCTAAAAAATCCTTTGACAAAATCCAACATCTCTTCATGATAAAAATTTTGAAGCGATCAGGAATAACAGGAACTTATCTAAATATAATAAAAGCAATACACAGTAAACCAAGAGCCAACATCAAACTAAATGGAGAGAAACTCAATGTGATTCCTCAAAAATCAGAAAGAAGCAAGTCTGTCCACTCCATATCTCTTCAATATTGTATTTGTTCTATCTAGAGCAACAAGAAAACAAAAGATCAAGGGGATACAAATTGGAAAGAAAGAATTGAAATTTTCAATATTTGCAGATGATATGTTTGCTAAACACTGAGTCGTACTTCTGGAATCCAGTAGCAGAGATGGATGAGTGATGAGCAAAGAGTTCAAGACCAGTCTACAGAAACCCATAGAAACAGCTGACCTGAACAAGGGAGAGCTAATGGACACAAGACTGATAGCTGGAGAACCAGCATTGGACCAACCCAGATCCCCTGAACATGGGTCTCAGCTAGGAGTCCTGGGCAGTCTATGGGCCCTCTTTACAACAGAACCAGGATGTATCCCAAGTGCAGAAACAGACTAAGGTAACCATTCCCCATGGAGGGATACTCCCTTAGCCTAGAGACATGGTGGGGTGGGGAGCAAGGCCCTAACCCAAATAGCTTGACAGATTTTAATGATCCTTCATGGAAGTCCTCACCCTCCCTGGGGGAGTGCATAGGGATGGAAGGTGGGGTCTGTGGGGGGCATGGGAGGATGATAGTGAGAGGGAATTGGGATAGATATTTAATGTAAGAAAAATATTAAGTAAAAAAAGTAAATCTAAAAAACACAAAATTCAAAGGACAGATAAAGTAAAGAAAATGCACGTGCATATGTATTTATGTTTGCGAAATAGGTATATGTCTCTGTGTAAAAGAATATGCATTACTTTGGGTGTTTTCTTCAATTGTGCCCTAATGTTTTCACTTCCTACAGTTCAGTTGCCATTAGACACAGTGTCAGCAAGAACACTCATCACTAATTCATTTACACTGGCTATCCAGGCAGGAAGGTCTTAGAGATCTGCCTGTCTCCAACTGCCCTAGCTCTACTGTGTCCATCTTTCATGAAGGTAGTATGAGGCTGAATTCAGATTCCCTTGCATGGGCATCAAGCATTTTATTAACCAAGTCATCATCTCAGGCCCAAATTACTTTTGTTTAAGTCTGTCTTTTGTGCCTTAGGTTTTACCAGCTATCACAGATCTTCATGGTTTCTTTCTGCTTAGCAATCCCAAATTGCATTGGTCCTAGTCGTATGTTCTTAATAACGACCGGTCTGTTTTCTTTTCCCTTTACACATCCAAAAAGTTTCCCATTTCATATCTTAAATTTTGAAGGCTAATTTTTTTTTCAAAGTGCATGGGGAAATGTAACTTCAAAGACTTTGGGCAGTATGGAATGTTGTTGATCATACTGTACTTAAAATTTATATGATGCTATTTTCAACCGTATAAAAAGTCATTGCTGGATCACCTCTGTAGTGTCAGACTTAATAGCATGATAGAACAAATAAATATTTTTGGAATGCTTTAAATTAATTAAACCCTACCTGTTCTGCAACATAAGTGGTAAAAATGTTATCAGATAATATCTGACATCCTTTTTTGAGGTTCTTTTGCCTGTTACAACTGCCAAAGTAACATTTCCAAAAATGTATTCTTAAAAGGCCTTGATTTATAAATACCTTTACTATAAAACTCCACGAAATTTCTTCCACAAAGGCTACAATAGCATCCTGCCAACAGGATATATCCAGTGGTATAATACTGGCATAGATGATGCAGGAGCAATGAATCATTTTATGATTATTATTATTTAATTTAATGCCTGCTTTTTGAGGTGTAATCCATACCTAATACTGTTAAGAGGACGAAAATCCCTAAATTAAACTCTTATGAGCCCAGGATGAATTCTTATATTATTCTACTAAACAAATATATCAATAAAAGTCTCCTAATGACTGTCTAACATACACGTGGATCAAGGCATTGTTCAGCCTCAGCAAGAGAAACTTCTTTTTATATTAAATGATAACTAACACTAAGATCCATAACTGCAAAACATTCCGAGTATGAGAGATTTTAAATGGTTCAGTTCTGAATGAGGTGACTTTAACACACTTTTCTCCATAAGCTCAGGGATCTGTGTGCAATAGGACACAGATTTTAAGAGGTCGATGGAGGTGCTGGATGATTTAATTACAAAAAAAAAAAATGTTCGGGACACAACAGAGTCAATGCACATATGAAATCATGGAGACTGTGACAGCATACACAAACCCTTCACATAGTCTAGCCAGACTAAACCTCAGCATAAAAAAAGGAAGTGGGCATAATGTCCTATACTTTGTCAAGAAACTATTGACAAAAACAGCAGCTGGCAGAGGGAAAATCATGTCCTCCAGTGATATGAGAATGGGTTTATCAACCCCAGAGCAGACCCCACGCTTCAGAAGAGTTGGTCAGAACAAGTCAGATTTATTTATCCTTTTCCTTTTAATTCTTTCTCTCTCTCTCTCTCTCTCTCTCTCTCTCTCTGTCTGTCTCTTTGTTTTATTCAGAGAGCATTCTTTTAATATATAGTTGGGATGGTACATAGGAGATGGGAATGTGGAAGGAGTTGGGAAACAGAATATGCTAAAAAAATATAGAAAATACTCAAAGAATAATTTAAAACATAAGAATCAAAAACTTAAAGGAAGAACAGGGAACACAGTAAAGAAAAAAAAGTGGTGCCATTTCTTCATCTTTAGAAAAGCCTAGGCAAGTAATTTGTACATTAAAGTGGCTAAACAATACCATCCCGGAAAAGGCCATTTCATCAATTTAGAGGAAGATATCCAAAATAATACAATTTCAGATCCTTTGATAAGTACTTATTTTATGTCTGATAGCAAGTATGCCCTGCTTTACTTTAAAGTATTGAAACCCTTCCTTCATCTTTGTCAAGTTGAAGGAAAGAAAGCTTTCAAATGTAGGCCATTCTCCCCGAAGTCTCATTCAAAGGTCACTCTACCCCTGTATACGGCAAGTAATTGGATCAAGCACTTCAGTGCATGGCCAGTACTTAATCACTGTCATTTGGCCTCACAATTTGTCAATTTATCTTGCTCATTCAATTTCCCTTTGACAAGAGATGGTATGATTATCCAAGGGCCTGCTTTCTGCCATATTTCAGTAGTGTTCTAGCCAGAAGGAATGATGGATGAGCTTCCCGTACTGCTTTTCACTTGTTGTCAGTCCTCTGGGTTCTAATTTAGTTTCTCTTCTTACTCAGTGCACCGCTCTGACCACATTCACATATGTTCCTGAATCAAGTTATATAACGATGTACTGATTAGTACCAAATCTAATTCCTCAATTAAGATCATGCTCTTCAGATTTCATCTGTAGACCCAACTTCTTGTAGTTCTCCTGTTAGATCCAATAGACAATATCAGTATTCCTTAGAGGAACCTTATCTTTTGCCTTTGACTGTGTTTATCATCCTGAACACGTCTTGTGGTCTTTTTTTTTTCCTTTATGTATCCTGGCTTATTTCCAAAATGTTCTTTTCTGGATCATATAAGGTCTCCATAAATCACAAAGCTAAACGCCAAGTTCCTGTGCTTCAACCCTGTGCAAGACCTAATGTTTACTGAAAAAGCTTAAGTTACTTGGTATAATTCACCATGCCTATTAAGTTTACCTTGCCATCACAATCTCTAGTAATCTAGGTATTATATGAGTGTGTAATACATACACACACACACACACACACACACACACACACAAATACACACAGAGAGATAGAGAGAGAGAGAGGGAGAGAGAGAAAAAAGAGAGAGGGAGAAAGAGTTTTACTTATAGCTCATCACCAAGTAGTCTTCTTCTCAGGTATACTAAGAGTTCAGTTCTACAAAGAAAAACTGGTCAAAATACAGAAAATAAATAGCTATACAGAGCCAAGCCTCAATTGATACATCTATGTTGTACACCCCCACCCACAAGACTCAGAAAGAATTACAAAAGAGCTAGTAGGGAGATTAGTAAGAGCCTGGAGTTAGGGAATCTAGCTGTGATATCATAGGATCATAATAATTTATTTTAATGGACAGGAACTCCATAGTAACTGTACCACTTAACAGGTCTATGGAAAAAATTCTACAAGGCCTCATCCTTGAATCACTAAAGTTTAGTGAGGTGCCTATTGATATGTTTAACCTATGTTTCTACACAATGTTCTGCCTTTGTTGTTTTATATGTTTTCTTTGTCATCCTGGCATGATGGAACTCTAATTGATTTAGTATTATATTTCAAACATTTAGTACAGCTTAACTAATATAGTGTTGGGTCATGAAATTAAAGACAACCTCAGAGGCAATGAGATGTGTTGAAACCAAGAGGGAGCCAATATTGGCTTGAAGATAAAGTTGAACACAAA
Source organism: Phodopus roborovskii (assembly GCF_943737965.1). Classification (NCBI taxonomy): domain Eukaryota; kingdom Metazoa; phylum Chordata; class Mammalia; order Rodentia; family Cricetidae; genus Phodopus; species Phodopus roborovskii. The sequence goes on from NW_026125500.1 coordinate 19,253, forward strand.
AGAAAGGTCGGGGAACTACAAGACTGCTCCCAACTAACAATCTCAGCTTCCGTGGAAAGACTATCATAAATGCCCTTCCCGGAGAGTGAGATCAACAACTAACTTCTCCATGGAGTCCTCAACTAATGCCTGTTGAAAACAGGAGCAAACACCCATACATAAACACTGAGTCGAACTAGAACCCAGAAGCAGATGGAGAGGACAAGACCATGCAGTAGAAGTACATAGAGACAGCTTACCTGAACAAGGAGGAGCTAAGGGCCACTAGACTGATAGCTGGGGAAGCCAACAGGGGACTGACTCGGACCCCCCTGAATATGGGTCTCAGCCAGAAGGTCTGGAGCAGTCTAAGAGACCTCAGACAGTGGAGCCAGGATGTATCCCTGGTGCACAAAAGGACTTTGCAAACATATCCCCCATGGAGAGATAACTGCCTTATTCTAGAGATAGGAGAGAAGCCCTAGTCCCTACTTCACAGGACCTGTCAGATCTACATGACCCCAACTGGGTGGCATTCCCCTACATATGGTATTGTGGTGGGGGGTTGGGAGGGGAGGGTGTTTAGAGTGCATGGGGAGAGGGTAGAGAGGGCAAAAGGGAGGGAAGGAGGGAGGGAGGGGCTGGAGGGGAGGGAGGGAGGGAGGGAGGGAGAGGGAACTGGGATCGACATGTAAAATAAAAAATTAAAAAAAAAAAAAAAAAAACGCTTTGACTCCAAAATTTAAGTTGAAGAACAAGTTACTGGGGAAAAGTATTTCTATTTTTGTTTCCACAGTAAATGAAAAGATGTGGATTCCTTCCAGACTAATGTGGTTTGATCACACCAGACCGCCTGAAACAGAGTACAAGCTGATCCTACATTCCAAACAGCTGGACAAAACAGCCCTACAGACTACAGCTAGGATATCTGAATCTTCTTCGAATCCCCCAAGACAGCGCCCCTTACCAGCAGGAAGTAGTTTGGAAAGAACGACGCCCAAATTCCCCAAATATTGTATATAAATGTTTGTTTTCATTTAATTGGACTTTGTTATATAAAATAAAACTTAAAAAAAAAAAAAAAAAAAAAAAAAAAACCAACACAACACACCCTCGCCGTAATTTGACCAAAAGTGAGCGCAAACATTAAACCCCCCCCCCCCCCCCCCCCTGCTTTCTAAGTTTCTGTACTTCATGTCCCCAACCCCCCCTTTATTTTAATTTAAAATGGGGGGTTAAAAAATAAATAAAAAAAAAAAAAAAAAAACCAGGCGGAAAAGGAAAAAAAAATTATTATACAAAAAATAAAAAAAAATTTAAAAAAAAAAAAAAAAAATTAATTTCTCTAAATAAAAAAAAAGGAAAGAATAAAAAAAATCATGATGATTAACAAACTATTTATATGTAGCTTCCCAAATTTTTGGGTAAAAAAGTTGTATAATCTTTACACTCTAGTGGTGACCTCAGTAATTTCAACCACAACTTGCACATACACAGGTACATTACTTTTGTTTAGGTATATGGACCAGTACATATTTTTAGAATAGAGCTTTGCACCAGCTTAATTTTCAAGAGTCTATTGCATGGGATAGACAGGATATAGAAATTTACAATGTCTTAATAGAGGCAGGTTAAGCTTAGCCTGAGTCCATAGTATGGTTGCAGTCTGAGAACATAAGGTCTCCAGCCATATTACTAACTTTGCTGGTAGGGTTACAAAAAGTTCAGTCTTTTTGTAGTCAGAAGATATTTTCTTGAAAATTTATCACAACAATATAGCGTGGAATAAATAACAAATATTGATTAAGCTGACATTAATTGAATAAAGAAATATAGTTGATACTTCTGATTTAGAAAGTTTATCTAAATATTTCAGTACCAATTTTGGTTAGATGAAGACACATTCAACTCCATTATTTTTATGCTTGGATTGATAAATCTTATATCACCACATCAAAACTGAATCAATATTCTATTATTTTCTTTTCTTTTTCTTAGAGGTTTCTGGCCATGTAACTCCATTTTGGCTATGAAAACTCAAGTAAATTGCACTGGGAGATAATCCATTTGGTAAAGTTCTTATCACATAAGCATGAGCGTCTGAATTCAATCCACATCAGCTTTTTAAATACTCTGATGTGGCATGCTTTTGTAATCCTAGTTTTGTGAAGGCGAAGACCAGAAGCTCCCTGATGCTCTTCTGACAGGAAGTCAGGCTTTTTTGAAGATTTCTACTTCCCAGTGAGAGACTTTGTGTCAAAGGAGTGGACATCTACTGACGAAAAACACCCAAGTTTCATCTAGCTTCTATATTGTGTGTGTATGTTCATACATATACATATGTACACAGGCAGCTTTATATATAGGTCAACATATACTCACACATACAACACACAGACCCATACACGCACATGCACAAATATATATACACACACAAATGTACACCAAATCAAATGACTTAAAATGAAAATATGGTAAATAAAATAAAAAATACGGTTTTGTTCTGTGGATTAAATTTTTTTCTTTTATTCTAAGTGAAAGACCATATGAGGGGAAAAAAAATAAAGCTTTTGCCGATTCTTCATTGTAGGATGGGCTTGATTTTCGAATTGTGGATTCCATTTTCTAAAGCCACAGTGATATCACTTGTGAGAGAAAAAAGCAAGTATTTTAAAATTAAGGAAGGAAAAATAACAGTTTGGTTTTGTGGAGCACATACCTATTAGAGCTAGGCTTCCTAGCACATAAACTATTAATAACACAAGTGGAATGAGCCAATATCTAGAGAGCATTTTGTGATTGTACTTTATATTGGATATATGTGTTTAGCTAGCCAGTTTTCTTTTATTGTAATGAAACACCCCAGAGTATTGTTATTCCAAAAGAGAGGTTCTTGGCTCACATGTTTATCAGTCCATGTTCTTTTGGACCCATTAGTTTTGAGCCTTTTGCAAGATATCGTGGATGAAAAAAAAAAAAACACTCAAGTTAAAGCCAGATAGAAAAACACATGTGAAATGACCAATTAACCCACAATAGTCTGTAACCTTAAAAGGTGTCACCACCCTAGGTACTAATTATTTATAATTTTGACCTTTGGAAAACTAGACAGTTTCTAAGATATCACACTATCCTCCTATTGCAAGGTATTAAAGTTAAGTGTAACACCTTTTCTTCAGTCACTATTCAATAGTGTTTAATAAAAACATAGAATCAATTTCTCAGTTATGTATATAATAAAGTGAAGAATCAAATTCTCTCCTAGAAGTCAACCTGATGCAACTTGATACTTGAAATCCTAAACTATAATGATATAGCATATAATAGTAAGTCAGAAGTCTAGACATTAGAATTACATAATTTATGGGGGAGAAAGTAGAAAAAAGTAACCAACTTGTTTCATAATCCTTAATTAAATATTCAACTCTATTCAAGCAGTTTGAAGCTCATCAATGTCTATTAGAAATAATTATATACTCGTATTTATGCTGACTACATATATGGTCAAGTTGTCATGCCTAGGTATTATAGTTTGTATACTGTTTCACCACATGGTTATTTTCAAAGTATTCAAGACTTTATTACCTCCCAAGAATTAATTAGGAAACATAAAAAGCAATAGCAAAATTATTACATGTTAAAATTATTCTTGCTTTATTTTATTTGGGAATTTATTTATTTATTTTATTTATTTCATATAACCAAGTCCATTTAAATGAAAACAAACATTTATAGACAAAATTTGGGAATTTGGGCGTTGTTCTTTCCAAACTACTTCCTGCTGGTAAGGGGTGCTGTCATGAGAGATTCTAAGAATCTCCAAGAGCTTTTGATATTAGTTTGAACAACTTATGCTCCAAAAAAAAAGTATGTCAGAAGTAGTAGCTGTAACTTCAAAGAGTAAAACTTATATATAACTCATTCATCCATTAATTTTTCACAAGTACTCCAACATTCATAAATGCAATATATTTATCATAAATATAAAAACTGACACAAATGTGTAAGATACACAGAATGCACTGTTAGTGACTATATCAACATTGTATTAGGACAGAAGTTAAGTGAAAAGAATTTACAAAAGTTTCATCTGATGGTTCATCCGAAGAGATGATTGTAACAGTTTAAATATATATATATATATATATATATATATATATATATATACATTTATACATACATACATATACATATACATACACATACACATACATACATACATACATACATACATATATATATATATATATATATATATATATATATATGCTCTTGCAAAGCACCTGATTCAGTCAGAAACATGTGTGTGTCATGTGCATTAAATTCCTGAAAGGCCAGAAGACAGCATGGATCCCATGGAACTGGTATTATTACTGCTTGTAGGCTTCCCAGAGAACTGGTGGAAAAAAGAGCCCCAGTTCTCTGGAAATTTGACTATTGCCATTTTTCCAACCCCAGAAGAATTATTTGGTTTCTGTTGGTGTTTTTTTTTTCTTTACATCATTATTCCTTGTTTTATTTTCTCTAGTTTTTAAATTCACTCTTTAGTTCATTTTATTTTACTAGACACAAATGGGAATCATCAATGCATAATTGAATCCTTCTGTCTCTAACAATATCAGTTTCTTTCATTACTCTGATTTTATGTGTAGGCCTTTGGAGAGAGGCAGAAATGTTTATTGACATATCTGAATGTACGGGCAAATGAAGATGTGGCAATCGAAATGATGACTTGAAATGATGTTCTGCCATTGGCAAGTCAGTATGGTATTTTTCTGTTTTTGGAAAAATTTTTTGGTCCAAAAGCAGAATACTCAATGGAACAAAAGTTTTTCAGGAAAATTCTAGGAACTACTATTGTACAGCCATGATACATTAGCAATGCTAGGTATATAAAATGTGGATAACACTGGATTTTAAAAAAACACACACATTTCAAAGATAGTTGCTTCTTATATGTTCGATGATAAATCAGGATATTATGCAAAAATTGCAAACTGTTTTTAATTTTATGATATTTAAGAACACATACATACTTACAATGGATTTTAATGAAATCTGTCTCCAGTTCCTACCCACTAACTATAATCTCCCAAACATTGTTAACACAATTACATATGCTCTTTTTGTAAAATGCATTGATTCCATTTTCTGATGCCAGTATATGACTGTGTGTAGAATAGGAACATGGGTAGCCTCACAGTGATCACATCCTTAAAGATATATATTTCTGTTTCGTTGACAGAAGTCATCAATGCCAATAACTCGCTGATTACTGGGAGGAAGAAACTATGTTATCTCCTCCTCATCCATGCTGGAACTTTCTATGGTTTGACCATGTCAAGGTCTTGTATATCCAGTCATAGCTTCCTGAGTTCATGTGTGCAATAGAGATGCCCCACACAGCAACATTGTTTTTTAAGAGACGTCCACTCTCTCTGCTTCTTACACACTTTCCGTGTCCTTTTCCTTAATAATCCTTTAGTCTTGTGGTGAGGGGAAGCGATACAGATACCCCATTTAAAATTGTACATTTCATTTTTTTATTATCATCATATTGAAAAAGTAACAGAAAATATATTTTGCCCAAACCACGTTTTATTTCCATTATAAAACATGTGTTTATATATACTTGTTTTTTTGTGAATGTTAATAATGTATGTTTAACTAAAAATAATGTGAGATATTAAATATCAAAGAGTGAACTTCCAAGATTCACATTAATAACATCAAGAAAATGACAGCACTGTTACAGCTTCAGGTTACCCTCAGAATCATAACACATCTGTTTTAAGTGTTATGAAACACATCTGTTTTTAAGTAAGTAAATTGGTAGCTACTTAGAGGATAAGACATTATAAAAAATAAATTTTATACTTATATCATGTAAATATATACACCTTCTATGTTCAATGTTCATATTTTTGTACATTGTCTTTACAAATATGGTTTCCACAGAGACAATTTCTTATGAGTTCACGTCACTGCCCTGACTACACGTGCTTTAATATTTAGTTCTTGTTTCTGATGACAATGGTGGTGTCATTACCTGTGCTCAGTGCACAATCTTTCATGTGTTTTATACTTATGTGTATACTTATGTTAACAAGTCTTAACTCCATTTCTTGAAGACTTCCGGAATTATATGAATAGGTGCTTCTACTTCATATGAAGTCAACAGAGAGAGGGATGACAATCTAATTTAAGGTCACATAATGTTAACAGCCACAGGGCAGGATTCAAACTTCAGCTTTCTGAGTACACATTACTATAATGCCTGCAAAGGTTCAACTGAGAGACTAATGACGGTGATATAAAAGGATGACCTTTGAAATCTGGACTGCATAAACAAGTCATTGAAGTCAAATGGAAAAAATCTATACCAGTCTGAGTTTACATCTTTTTTCTCCATTTTTTTCATTCCTGACTTGAGCCTCACATGATATTAGAAAAAACTATTTACTTTTTAGCACTATTAAAACTATCAATAATAAGTTTCTCAACTTTATTATTATTATTATTATTATTATTATTATTATTATTATTATTATTTCATTGTTGTTTTTTAAGACAGGGGTTTTTTGTGTGTAGCCTGGGCTGTCCTGGAACTAGCTTTGCAGACTTGGCTGGGATTAAAGTCACAAAGATTTGCTGTCTCTGATTCCTAAGTGCTGGGATTAAAGGCATATGCCTCTACAGCTTGGCAAGATGACAATATATTATTAACATAGGAAGTTTGGAAATACCATTATAATCTAAAATAAAAATAACAGATCATACAGTGTTCATTTTACAAATTTATTTTTACATTATTAGCTAACTAATATCAGTGAAATAATATGACATGCATAAGCTGTCACTAAACAAAATACAACTTACAATTTGAATATGATACATTTGGCTCCCATATCTTCCCTTTTTCATTATTACTGCATTTAGAATAAGAATTAAACTTTTAAATTTTAGCTTATACTTTTGCTTTTATGTTCCTTTAATATTATTAATATTGATTTCTTATCTAGTGTCTTTCTCATTTAATTTCCTAGTTTTGCTTAGCTATATAACCTACGAATATTGGAAATAAGATAAACATCAAATTTGTTTAATAATCCTATGCTCTATATCTAAAATTCATATATGAGTGAGTATATAGCATGCGTTTTTTTTTTTTTTTTTTTTTTCTTTGTGACAGGGTTACCTATCTCAGGAGATTTCTTCTAGTTCCATGAGAAATTATTGGGAATTTTTATGTAGATCTTTAAACAAATTGGTGAAACAGTTTCTATCAACTTCAAAAAATGTCCATTCCTATACTTACAATTCTGAAGCAAAATTTTAAATGTATTATAAAATGGTATTTTTTTTAATTCCAGTGAACATTTCATATTACTTAATTTAAAAGCTAAAGGAGACATATTATCTTGCAATACGATTAAGGAATTTTGATGAAATGTCCAACTGCTTATGACTCTGACATAAGAACAATGTAGTATCGCCTATTACTTTCTTTCTGTAGAGTTGTTAATTAGAGAGCGCTGAATTTGTTCCCACAGTTACTCCTTACTATTTGTGTAGTTCCATTGGTGGCAACTACAAACCATAATTAATATTTCATAGAAAGTTATTGGCAAAGGTTCTGTCTGTATACACAGCGCTAATTTACAAACATGGCTGTACTAAGATAAATAAACATCAAAAGTGTAGAAGAGTGGTTATACTCATATATGGATTTTAGACCTAGATCAAAGGATCACCAGCCTGTAATTCACAGCACCAGAGGAACTAGGATACAAAGTGTATTCTAAGAGATTCATATCAAGTCCCTCACAGAACTGGTAAAGGACAAGTCCCCCAGAGCACAGGGGAAGTGGGGGGGGGGGCAGCGAATGGAGAGAGAAGTAGGAGAAAACGAGGGGGAGGAAAGGAAAACATGTGTGACCAGGAAGATTGAGCCTGGTTAGGAATAGAAGACAGGAAAGAGAGAGAGAGAGAGAGAGAGAGAGAGAGAGAGAGAGAGAGAGAGAGAGAGAGAGAGAACATAAAAGAGGGAGCCATTATTGGTTTGAAGATAAAATTGAACACAAAGAAAGGTCTAGAGACCTACAAGACTGCCGCCAACTAACAATTTGACCTTCCGTGGAAAGGCTACCATAAATCCCCTTCCCACAGAGTGAGACAACAACTAACTTATCCATGGAGCCCTCAACTAATGCCTGTTGGAAACAGGAGCAAACACCCATACATAAACACTGAGTCGAAGTAAACTCAGATGCAGAGGGAGAGGACAAGACCAGGTGGCAGAAACACATAGAGACAGCTTACCTGAACAAGGAGGAGCTAACGGGCCACCAGACTGATAGCTGGGAAGTCAGCATGGGACTGCCTCAGGCCCCCCTGAATATGGGTCTCAGCCAGAAGGACTGAACAGTCTAAGGGACCTCAGACAGTGAAACCAGGATGTATCCCTGGTGCACAAAAGGACTTTGTGAACACATCCCCCATGGAGGGATAACTACCTTAATCTAGAGACAGGAGAGAAGCCCTAGTCCCTACTTCACATGACCTGTCAGACCTACATGACCCCAACTGGATGGCATTCCCCTACATATGGAATTGGGGTGGAGGAATGGGAGGGGAGGGTGGTTAGAGTCCATGTGAGAGGGCAGAGAGGGTAAAAGGGAGGGAAGGAGGGAGGGAGGGGGGAGGAAGGGAAGGAGGGAGGAGAGGGAACTGGGATCAACATGTAAAATAATAAATTAAATTAAAAAAAATGCTTTGACTCCAAAATTTAAGTTGAAGGACAAGTTACTGGGGAAAAGGATTTCTATTTTTGTTTCCACTGAAAATGAAAAGATGTGGATTTCTTCCAGACTAATGTGGTTTGATCAAGCCAGACCACCTGAAACAGAGTACAAGCTGATCCTACATTCAAAACAGCTGGACAAAGCAGCCTTACAGACTACAGCCAGGATTTCTGAAACTTCTTCGAATCCCCCATGACAGCGCCCATTATCAGCAGGAAGTAGTTTGGAAAGAACGACGCCCAAATTCCCAAATATTGTCTATAAATGTTTGTTTTCATTTAATTGGACTTGGTTATATAAAATAAATAAATAAATTAAAAAAAAGAAGAGTGGTTATAAAAAAAAGACCTTATTGAGCAGAGCTAAGATTCTAAGGAAACCTTACTTGCCATATTGTTTTAGAAAAAAAAAAATTAACCTACTTACGACAAAATGCTCACACCTCTATACTTTGTTCAAATATCATCATAGAGTAAAATGATTCCAGCTTATATGTGATCTTGTATAGAAAACAGAAAAATTTCATAAATATTTTGGTTTTGGAAATATGAGTGATTAAAAAAGCAAAAGCAGATGTACAGTCTATCCCTGACAGACAGTTAACATTTTCTAAGCATTTTCAACTATATTTTCCACCATATGCTTTGCTAGAAAACACAGAATTCAAAAATATTGAAATCATTCTATTATAGAAGAGAAATGAATGTATGAAATAAGCATGCTGATGTCTGTCTCGTAGTGTTCTCGCAATACATTGATGTTGTTGACAGTAATAAACATGAAAGACTACCAGACTCTTTTATCTTTCAGAATAGCAATGATGTCCTGTTCAGGACCATCTTCTATGAAACAGATGGGCAGGTTTTCAAGGGGCATGGGAGGGAGGGAGAGAGGGAGGGGATGGGAGAGAGAGGGAACTGGGATAATATATAAAATAAGAAAAAGGAAAAAATAGCAGCTAATATTTCTGAACGTTTATATTTCCTAAGTTAACTTTTTAAGTCTGTTCCCTCTCTTCTAAGCTTCAAGTCTTAACCGCATTCTGTCTCTTCCTTCTACCCATTGCATGGTTCTCTTTCCTCAGCAATTCTCTTGTATACCTCATCACATTTCTATTCCTCCTCCTGTCAGTGTCCAGTGTGTTAGAGTGTGTGGGATGCAATTAACAGTAAACAGAGAAATACTTCTGGTAACAGGTTTGCACTTTTACCTTAATACTTTAAGCTTGAAAACAAAACAGATTAAAAGTTTATTTATGCACAAAATCTATAGTCACTGATAATATGCACATAGTGATTGAGTCCATTAATTTATTGACATGAATGAAATACAGGTATTTCATTCAATAACTTTCTCTAGTTAGACTCAAAATGCAGTAGCTTATACTTTGTGTAAAATATTTTATAATGTCCAGATAATTAATAAAATGGAGATTGTCCAGAATAGTCCTATAATTTTCTATTGATAAGTAATGAGATGTTCCTCAAATAAGTCAAAAGAAGCCCAAAGACAGTGAGACCTAAGTTGAAATGTGGAATCTAGGAAGCTGTTTTCATAGAAGTTAGGGTGTCCTACATATACATAGATTCTCTCATGGATGTCATTAGTTCACATCCTCTATTTGTTCTTATAATAATTGGAGCTTCTTTCTACCTACTCACTTGTAATATCCCATTGTATGGTCTCTTCATATATCCCTAGGCCATCTAATGACCAATCCCTATCTTAGTTGTATCAATAGAAGTGCTTTATCCTTCACAGAAATCTAACACATTTTGACTGTCATTGTAGGCAACTTTATTGTAATATCTTTATCTGTAATTATCTTTTCATTTATTAATACTACTAAAATTGTTTCTGGCACCTGAAAATACTTAATGGCCATCATTTTTTCATGCTTTTATTGAATTCTAGAACACCATTTCTGTTTGAAACTGACAATTTTACAGACATTTGTCTTATAAGAATTCTTATACATTAGGAAGCAAAATTTGCCTCAGTTTGACAAACACCTTTGCATTTTGATGTTATATCTGTAGTATAGAATTATTCCATATGATGTCTCCACACACTAAACATTCGTTTAGTGATGCAAAGATGCAAACATCCATAACTAAACACGGAGTCAAACTAGAATCCAGATGCAGAGAGAGAGGACAAGACCGGGTTGCAGAAACATATAGAGACAGCTGACCTAAACAAGGAAGAGCTAACGGGACCCCAGACTGATAGCTGGGAATCCAGCATGGGACTGACTCAGGTCCCCCTGAATATGGGTCTCAGCTAGAAGGACTGAGCAGTCTAAGGGACCTCAGACAGTGGAACCAGGATGTATTCTGGTGCACAAAAGGACCTTGTGAACACATCCGCCATGGAGGGATACTGCATTAATCTAGAGACAGGAGAGAAGTCCTAGTCCCTACTTCAAATGACTTGACAGATTTACATGACCTCACATGGATGGCATTGCCCTACATGTGGAATTGGGGTGGGGGGGATGGGAGGGGAGGGTGGTTAGAGTGCATGTGAGAGGGCAGAGCAGGTTAGAGCAAGGTAAGGAGGGAGGGAGAGAAGGAGGGAGGGAAGGATTGAGAGGGAACTGGGAGTGACATGTAAAATAAAATTAAATTAAATAATTAAATAAATAAATAAACACACACAAAAAAAGAAACAGAACACACACACACACACACACACACACACACACACACACACACACGTTTAACATTTCCTAAAATGTTCCTTGGCTAAATTTAGATACTTCTCTTGAGAATTCCATTTTTTACATGGATTAATTGTTTTGTTTTGTTTTTATATATATTTAGTTTCTTAAGTTCTTTACATACGACAATACAAGAAAACTCACAGTTTCCCCTTAACCTGGGCTCACAAGGACTGAGAGACTGAACCAACAGCTGGAGAGCCTGCCTGGTACTGCCCTGAGCACTCTGCATGTATGTCACAGTTGTGTAGATTCTCCTGTGGTACTCCTAACAGGGGCAACAGAGCTGCCTGAACGCTATAGCCTTTTGGTACAGTACTTTACAAACTGGGTTGGCTTGACCATCTTTAATACATGGGAAAGTGCTTAGAAAAGACGGAGACATGTAATGGGCAGTGGTAAAATATGCCGATGTGTCAGGCTGACTAGGAGGACAAGATGGAGGAGAAACAGTGGCCTAGAAAAGTTATAGAAGTAAATCTTAAAAGTTGTTTCAAAGATCAATATGAAAATATATTAAAAGCATTTAACTGAAAAAATTACAATGAAATAGTTAGGAAACACAAAACAGGATATGAACTCTCAACTTATGTTGGGATATACTAGCAAAATGCCTTTAAAAGTTTTGATACTCAGTCCAAAATTGAAAATTCTTAGGACTATGACTGAATATTTATTTCCCAGGCACACAGACACATAAAACTTAACTTCTATTCAGCCATGCATATCTAAAGTGCTGTTCAAGACAACGTTAATGCCGGGCGGTAGTCGTGTACACCTTTGATCTCAGTACTCAGAAGGTAGAGGCAGGAGGATCTCTGTGAGCTCAAGGCCAGTCTGGTCTACAAGAGCTAGATCCAGGACAGGGACCAAAGCCACAGAGAGACCCTGTCTCGGGGAAAAAAAAAAAACAACATTAATCATAATAGAGAAAGATTAATGAACAGTAGTGATTATAACACAAAGGTATGAAGGATGGGGTATGTTCATGAAACAGAGTGATATTTATGAACACCAACTGAACCACAACTGCATGCTGCAGCCGAGTGATTGAAATGTGGCAACACAGAATTAAATAGAAAGTACTCACAAATATTCGGCTGATATTAACCAAACAATAGCTAGTCCCATTAGTTCCTCAAAATCCCATACAGATATAGTCATTTCAAAAAGCAAACCAGAAAATGGAAGCAGAAAAACACACATTGAGAAAATTTTCAAAAAACAACCAACATTCTGAATTTGAACACTTATTTATAGAATGTTATAGATTAAAAGAAAGAGGAAAAGAGTGAGAATATGAAGTTGATTAGGTATGGTGTGTGTGTGTGTGTGGGGGGCTTTGAGATTAGTTAGGGAAAGGGAAAAATATGATCAAAATATATTTTATAGAATTTTTAATAATATAAGCATCATTTAAAAGGGAAAATTTTAAATGTAACCATTTTGAAAATATAGAGTTAATTATAATAATAAAAACAGCAAAAATGTATTATAGATATCTTATATACCTGTTATTTTTTGTATGAATCTATCATGAAGGTATAAATATAGCATAGAGTAGATTAAATCGTTTCTGTTTGTCAGCTATACACCATAGGGCATATTTACAAGATTTTTATATATTTTCCTAGATTTCTGAATTAAAATACATTTCCTCTATGTCTACATAATATTATTTAATATAGAATTTGAGTATATGTGCTCATTTTAAGTACTGCATTAATTTCTTCTGAGGAGAAAAGAAGTTTATAAAATTTCTCTATTTTTTTCCTCTATCCTTTTTCTCTCTGTTTTTCTCTCTCTTTCTCTTTGACACTTATACAAACAAAATCATTGGAAAGAAAAATAAAAAACATTCAATACTAAGTATGTTGGTCATAGACCCAAAGTAATTTCATTTCTGTGCAATCTACAGTGTGTACTTTTAAATGCAAATAAATATATCTTTATGAGATAAGTGCCATCACTGTTGTCTTGGATATGCTAATTGAATTTTACTTTGCATAGAAAATTCATTTCAAAACCAACTTATTTATTGGGTATCAACAACTCTTTTCATGAGAAAGACAAGTAAATTCACACCTCCTGGTATTTTTTAAACTTATAGGTAATATTCATGTACTCATCATCGTACTGACTTCAAAAACGGAATTTTATTTATCACAATCATACATTTGTATCAGGAAAATGTTGAAATAGTTTTCTAAGGCAATACCAGGCTACCTCTAGTGGTGCCTGCAATTTTCCTAATAGAAGTTGTTATAAATAAAAGTTGTGTGTGTTCTTGATGGAAAAGAGGTGAACAAGAATCACAGACAAATTTCAAGAACGAAAGCTTCAAAACAGGAATAGTATATAAGGACATTATAAGGAATAATTACAACAGAATGCACAAAAAAGAAGGATGTAAATATGACTATTATTTTACTTTTTTATTGAATATTGATTTTTTTGAAATTTCAATTATTTAATACACTACATAAGTAAAAGGTCAAGAAACTGTTCAAATCCCAGTTCATTCTAGAGCAGAATTTACCTTTGCACAAAATGCCCTTCCTTTTGTCTTCATGTCTTTGGTTTTTGGTCTGGGGCATCATTCCTTAGGGAAATGAACTTACGAAAGAGTTGACATCCTGTTGTACTAATATACATATGTCTTCTCTTTGTGCATAAGACACCTGAATAAATTACAATCAAGTAAGCAGCCTTGTTAATTAGACTAAGATTATGGGTCCCCAGAGTCTCCCTGTCAAGGCATGTTTTCTTGAAAATGTTTAGATTTCTTTTTCTCATAAATATTAGAATGAGTCATTATCATTGCAATTTTTCTCCTTCTCTTTTGATCTCTTATATTTTTAGTAAAATCATGAAGGCAGAAACCTGGATAATCAAGCATCATGACCATGTTTCTATGGTGGACTACCCAGAAGCCTTCAATTTCTTCAAGACTCAAAGATTTTCAGCTTGTGACAATGATTATGATGGTTCAAGCAATTACAATTTGCAATTATTTTTGTAAGATAACATAGAAAATATTATTATGACAAATAAATTTTTTTACAATACCAGTACAATTCAGTGATGAAGTTGGTATTTCAATATATTGAAATAAAATGTAGTCTGAAAATGAAAACAAATACAAACAATTAACCTTATCAGCTTAATATCAAAAAGAATACTAAGATGAAATAAGGGAATTGAAATAACTTAGAATAGAACAAATGTTTTTCAGGGAAAGAAAATTAATTTGAGTAGGGAAAAATGACCTTATGAACTTCCATAGAGTAAGAGAAACAAAGACTTAATATTGTATAGTCTACTCTATACTTAATACTTTATATTAATGAAAAGTTAAAAAAAAGACTTTATCATTCTTACCATAGATCAAAGAGCCTTATAATAAGAGTAACATGACCTAAAATTCAATAGAGTACAAATACAAATCTTGTATTAGAGGTAGGCTCCTTATTGGACAGCAAGGAAAGGACATATTATTCTAGAAATGTATTTAGGTAGTCCATAGAAGCAAGTAAGTTGGATGAATTAACAAATTACTGCCTGGAAAATCAAAATGGTGAGCAACATATAATCCCCTGAAAAGGATGGGACTCAATGTAGGCTTTTGAGCAGCAAAAACCCTACAATTTATTGAGATCACACAAACAAATAAACCTGTCATAAAATATCAGCAAGAAAGACCATGGAATTCAAGAAACAGTGTGAAGATTAGGTTGGACTCCAATTTTCCAATATTTATACACTTCTAGAATGAATTTCATTACTCAAAGGTAGACCATTTCAGAGTTTTTGTTTTATTAAATACATGTAAATCTACATATCATTATAGCAAACCTGAATATAGCTGCCAGAACTATTTTCCTACTGGTCAATCAAGTGACTTTGCTTGTTCATACCTCAATGATTTTAATTAACAAATTTAAATTCTGCAATAATTTGGCTAATCAAAGACTACCTCATTTCTATAATTCCACTTAATTCTTCTCAACTGGAATTTTTTGTCCCAGGGTTAAAGTTCTGTAGAATATTAATATTTTCATAGAAATGACATCTACATAGCTACTACTTTGATGAATGAGCAATTATTCTAGACTTGGAAATCAAAATGGAACTGAACTATGAAACTCACCATGAGGAGCCACACAAATCAGTTACTGGGTGTTAAGTAGAATTACGTTCTCTCTCTTCTACATTTAGAGAGAATGGGAAAATTAAACAAGAGTCTGAATTCACAGAGAAAGTATTTTTTTAATCTGTTAAAATAAATGAGACATAATCATCTATTACTTCAGTTCAGAGAATTAAAGATGTAAAATAAGGCACACCCATCCATGCTAAAGAATATCTAATGTCTAATTCCAATAGGAGCTAAGAAAACATTTAAGACAAAGACTCCAGTTATCTTTAGCAATCACCATGAAATGATGCTCACACACTCATAAGTACTATAACATATTCAAAACAGAGGATCCACAGACTAATAATAGATAGAAAAAGATAGGGAGAATATGCAATTAGTTTCTATTCCCTAACATTTTGTATTTAAAGGAAATATGAAGCATTTTAGTGAGAACTTAATTTGTACCTAGAGAATAATTTTTAAATTTCTATAATACCACTCTTAACATATCAGGTTAACCCCCAGATGTGTAATAGTCTAAATATTATCTGCTTGTTCATTCAATAAATGAATGATTTAGTGTTAATAATAATCCAGGAGTTAAATGTGGAACAAGTCATAGTACAACATACAGCCAAATATCTTACAGAAAATCAAACTTCTGTTTTACCCTAGAAATAAATAACTCACTTAGTAAAATGTTATGTGTTTTCATGAAGAAAATTACTTTTTTTCAATATTGTTACACTTTCAATTGAAAACTGAAAATGACAGAATTATGAGTGAGTAATTTTATAATATGTCTTTATTCATAAAGTGACATAAATTAAACATAGGAATAGCATATAATAAATTGCAATGCATGGTCTGACTATGCCACCACAAACTGTTGTATGGAAAATAATTTACTGAGTTTCAAGTTCAACTGTAGGTAATCATAGAGTCTTGGGTTTTGATCTTTGACTTTACTCTTTAAAACAGTCATTCAAGAAATTAAATTTTGTTTTTGTTTTATAAAGGGTAATTTAAATAAAACAACCTTATATAAATCATTGGTTTATAAACATTGATTTAAATAGAGCTTTTACTACCCATAATTTTTCTTAATATGTGTGGTTTTTAATTGAAGTATTTTCAAATAAATATAAAGTCTTTGAAAGCTAGAACAATTTTGTCTCTTTGAAGCTATAATCCCACCTATGAGTTATTAAATACGAATTTATCCTTAAAGGTGGTGCTGATAGCTTCTTACATTAATAGGTATGATTTTAAGCTCATAAACCCTGGACTAATTACTATATTTTAATCTTCAAAGCACTGTATAAATAACTTTATCTAATTCTGTTTCTGAAAGTTGGTATCAGAATTCTGGAGAGTGATATCTCTGTGGCAAGATTTTGATAAATTAATCTGACCATATACTCTTCTAATTTTTAATTTCTCCAGATAAAGTAAGAGATATATATTGAGACTAACAAATATTTGAGGAGCTCACATGAAATAAATTATATCATATAGAAATGTAAAGATCTCCCACTTAGATTAAAATGGATGGTAGTTATTTGATTTCTTTTACTTATGGTATGTACATATCTTATGTATATGTGATGTTAACACTGAATTTAAAATTTTTTAACTGGCTGATCTTAGCGCATTAAAAGTTAGCTATTGTAAATCTGAAATAACTTAATAGAGACAAAGATCATGTTAACTTTGAACTCTTTGTTCAAATAAGAATATATTATACTTATGGAATACAGTCCTTAAAATGTTTATTATTCCATGGCATTTTATTCATGTATGTCAGTGGTGACATTTCATTGATTGCAATATCTGTGGGGCATTTTTAAAACTTACAATCTGCACTTATTGAATACACTCTAACAATATGACCAGTTAAATGTTGTTTGTAAATGACTGAATTTATATACAGGAAAATAACAAGTATTTGCATAATTATAGGTAATATTACTCTGATATTACTTCTAGGCAGAAGATACCCATTTAAATTGCTTTTAGAATTGAATAGAAAGACAGAATATACATCTTTGAAGACGCCTTCCTTCTTTCTTTATGAATATAAGAGAGCAATGACACACATCAGTTCATAAACCTTAATCGAAAAGACCAAGGGAACAATTCAAACAGTCCACGACCTTAAAATGGAAATAGAGACAATACAGAAAACACACACTGAGGGAATTCTGGAAATAATAGGAAAGCTGGGTAAATGATCAGGAACTACAGATGCAAGCATAACCAACAGAATACAAGAGATGGAAGAGAGAATCTCAGGCATTGAAGATACACTAGGAGAAATAGATTCATGCTATCCCATTCCCCAGTAAGAAGAATCCACATGGAAATGTATAGATTAACAGAAATTGGTTAATACTTAAGACAGAGCTAGCTGATAAGAAACTAGTTCCTGGCCAACAGCATAATATCAAATACAGAGTCTCAGTGTGTTAATTGGGACTGGCATGGCGGCAGGATAAGACCAGTGGCGGCGGGAGGAAAAACCCATATATATATATATATATATATATATATATAGTGAAGACAGAATCCATCCTTCTGCTGCATACAAGAAACACACCTCAACTTGAAAGACAGAGTTAAGTGTTGGGAAAAGATCTTCCAATCAAATGGACCCAAGAAGCAAGCTGGTGTGGCTATACTAATATCTAACAAGTTAGACATTAAACTAAAATCAATCAAAAGAGGTGACGAAGGTCATTTCTTATGCATCACAGGAGAAATTTATCATGTCTTTATTCTGATCATCTATCGCCCAAATACAAAGGAACCCACATTCATAAAAGGAACATTATTAAAGCTCAAATCTCATATAAAACCTCAAATACTTATAGTGGGAGATTTCAACACTCCACTGTCAACACTAGACAGGAGTACCAGACAGAAACTCAACAAATGAACTAAGGAACAGAAGTTAGGACCCATTTGGGTTTAACAGACATCTATAAAACATTCCATCTTACACACACACACACACACACACACACACACACACACACACACACACACACATATATATATATATATATATATATATATATATGTGGAACCTTCTCTAAAATTGACCACATACTCAGCAATATAGCAAAGCTCAGTAGGAACAAGAAAAATTTGAATAACCACCTGTATCTTAGCAGACCACCATGATTTAAAGTTAGAATTCAACAAGAACACAAAATACTGAAACCCTACAAACCCATGGAAGTTGAACAATGCACAATCACACCATTCCTGGGACTAAGAAGAAATAAAGAAAGGAATAAAAGACTTCCTAAAATTCAATGAGAATGAAGACACAACCTACCCAAACTTATGGGATACTTTGAAAGCACTACTAAGAGGAAAGTTCATAGCACTAGGTGACTATATGAAGAAAAGAGAGGATATTCATATTAGAGAATTTACAGCACAATTGAAAGACAGCAAATAATCAAACTGATGGCTGAAATCAACAAAATAGAATCAAAAAAAACAAGATGAAGAAACAATGTAACAATACAACAGGCAAATGGATGGAACTAGAAGAAACCATCCTGAGTGAGGTCACCCAGTCGCAAAAAAGACAAACACGGTAGGTACTCACTCATATATGGATTTTAGACATAGAGCAAAGGATTACCAGCCTACAATCCACACCTCCAGAGATGCTAGGAAACACATAAGATCCTAAGAGAGACATACATGGTTCCCCCATGGAAGGGAAAAGGGACAATGTACTCCTCCAAGTCCCCCCCTCCCTTCTCATCCAGATTGACTCCTTTTGTGTTTCATATTAGAATGAATCAGCTTTTAAGATGTAGCGAAAAACCATACCAAAATAAAATATAATAAGATAAAACAAACACCACCACATAAAAGTTGAACAAGGCAAACCAACTGAAGGCATAGAAGCCCAGAAGAAGGCAAAAAAAAAAAAAAACAAAACAAAACAAAACAAAATCAGGGACCCTCTCATTCACACACTTACCAGTCTCTTAAGAACAAAAAAAAATGTGAAAGCCATAATTAATACATAGTGGACCTTGTACAGACCCTTGCTTGCTGCTTCAGTGTGTGTGGGCCCATATAAATTGAGTCCACCTCCTTTAGAGGACTTGTTCTTCTGCTGGCCTCCATCCCCTAGGGCTGCTGTGTACTTTTTCCTTCCCATTTTGTGGGATTCACTATGAGGGATTAGAAGAAAGTATCCCATGTAGAGCTAAGTGTCTTGAGGACTCTCCCTCTAACTCTGTGTAATGTTTGGTCCTGGGTCTGTGTATTTGTTCCCATCTGCCACATAGGGAAGCTTCTATGATGATGGCTGAGTAAGGGACTGATCTATGAGTAAAGTGGTATGCCATTAGGAGTTACTTTAGCACTGCTATTTTTATTTGTTTGTTTATTTTGTAGTAGAAGTATTTGGTTTTACCCTACGTCTCTTGACTATCTATTCCTTGGTTCTTGGTTACCCATGCAGTGTCAGGCATGGTTTCAACTCATGGAGTTCCTTAAGTCAATTCAGTCATTCACTGATCACGCCTTCAAACTTTATGTTACCATTACAGTACCACAACTTTCAGTCTGGACACCATTATTGATCAAATATTTTTGTGGCTGGATGGCCCCTCTTAACTTTATTCCTCCATCCTGTCCTCATCCCCATTCTTCATAACCGTGTATTCTATTTTCTACTCTTAGGAAGAGCCATCTGCACCCCATTTAAGTCCCTTATTCTATAGACCTAAACACTGGTTTTTTGGACTGTAGATTCATCATGGTTTACATTTACAGTTAATATACACATATAAACAAATATATACCATATTTGTCTTTATGTGCCTGAGTTACCTTAGTCAGGATGATTTTTTTTTCTGCTTGTTGCATCTATTTGCCTTTGAATTTCATATTCAACATTTTATTCTTTCTTGATATCCAATGTTTTGATTTCTTTACATATTTTGGAAATTTGTCTTCTATTAGATGTGTAGTTGTTAAGAAACTTTCCATTCTGTAGGCTGCTGATTTGTCTGAATAGCTGTCTTTGCACTACAGGAGATTTTCAGTTTCATGAGGTCCAATTTATGAATTATTGACCTTAGTGCCTATTGCAATTTAAGAAAAGTGGCATGTGGGAGAAAGGCGAATTGTGACAGGGTTGAAGCCGAGGGTTTTTTTTAATTAGGAAAAGAGATCATAAAAGGGGAAAAAGGAATGGGGAGATAAGTCTTCTGTGACAGGGCAGCAGGAGAGAGGAGAAATGAAAGGAAGCAAAAGAGAGAGGGAGGAAGAGAGGGGAGAGAGAGGGAAGCAGACAGGGACCAAAACAGCGAGAGAAGGATGGGTGGTGGGCAGGACCCATTTAAAAGGGAACACAGTGAATATGCACAGGTGTTTCTCTTAGTGGCTGCACCTGAGGGTACTTCTTTTTTTATGTTTTTTTATTTATTACTTTTTCTTATTTTACATATGGATCCCAGTTCCCTCTCCCTCCATCCCTCCCATGCATTCCATTTATCTTGATGTTGCAAAATTTCTACTGAATACAGTTGGTACTAATTATCTACGTCATATGAATCAGTTAGTGGTGATGATTAGCAATAGACTTAACGATCTAAAACATAATGTTGGTAATGATATAATGCTGATGTCTCTGTTGATAAAATAGAATTCATGTGTGATATCGAACTGACTTTGAAACATATTCATTGTATAAGTATACCTTTATTAAAATACAGGATTCCAGAATGTTTCCAGTTATGAATACCTTAAAAATTATACTATTTTCAAAACAAGGTATAGTATAGCTGTTATAAGAGCAAAAATAACAAATACTTTCAATAATAATATTTTCTATTTGCCCATTTTGATAATTACATTTTCCTGATAGGCAGTCCATTGTGAGCTCTACTGTAATTTATCATAGTTAGTTGCTTATTAACATATATTAATTTAACAGAGAGGATATAACACAGATGTTCATAGAGAATACATGTGTGATATTAGTAACATATATCTTAATAATGAAAAGAAATATATAATTTAAATGTAAATGTGGTAACACATTACAGTACAAATTAGCTACTAAAGAGTCACAGAAGAAAACGCAGGCAATTGCTAAGGTAGACAAGTATAGACGACTAATATTTATGAAAGTAGCAGGCACAAATGGGGAAATACCCATGCAATGAAAAAAACTTAAAGAAATGTAAACTCATCTGAAATCCTTAAAAACTAAAGACAGCATTGCTCATCTGTCATAACATCTGTTTCATGATAGGAAAATTCAGTGAACATAAATGCCCACATCCTAACAGAGAATCCATGAATTGCCAGGTGTACAGAAAGCCACTCTGAGCTGTGATGTTTGCCTTCAAATGGGGTCAATTTAACCAAATTATTTCTTACTAATGGATGTGTTTTCCTGCAGGAGGAAAGATGTGAGGGAGATATGAAATAAAGTGAAGCAGAAAGTTCAAGAGAATCAACTTATGTTTTTTGTCTTTGCCGCAGCAGGTAGGACCAAAAAGCCATATAATACAGACATGAGAAAGTGTTCCAATGGTTTACATTTTTTATTTTCTTTAAGCACTACACTGTCTTTATTTCTTTAGCTCTGTAATAAATATTGAAATATCAAATAGTAATCCCTTCAGCATTGTTTCTTTTTATTTTTTCCTTGACTGTTTTGGCTGTAGGAAGGACTTTCCTGCTTCCATAAAAAAATTCCATTTTTCATTACTTAAGTGAAGAATGTTCAGTAATTTTTTTAAATGAGATTGTACTGAAAGTGTACACTCTATTCTATTTTCTAATACCATATGTACATGTACAAATATACATATGTATGCTTGTATCTATTATGTGTGTATTTATACAGTTTTTAATATATATGTCTGCATGATAAAGTTCCTGGAGAGGGTAGGACTCTAGGAAACCTAACTCCACATAATCAGGTTTTAAATGGAAAGTCTACAGCCAATATCATCTGAAATTGGGATAACTGGAAACATTCCCATTGAGGTCAGCAATGGGAGAGGACTGCACCCAACCCCATTTCTTTTCAACGTAATATGAAAAGCACAAGCTGGAGCAATAAGAAAAGAGAATATTAAATGGATACTACTGAGGCAAATCATCCCTATTTGTGTGTGTGTACACATTTTATAATTTTTTCCTCAAGTCTCTTCTTCAGAGTTTTAATTTTCATTATAGAAATAATTAGTTTGTTTGTTAGATTTATTTCAAAATATTTTATTGTCTTGGATGTTATTGACATTGGAAGATTTTCAGTATTTCCTTATGAATATGTTTGTTGTTGGTATATAGAAAGTCTGTTGGTTTTGGAAGTTAATGTTTTATTTATTTCTAGTTAGTTTACTGAAATTGTTATTTCCAGATATTTTCTAGTTGAATTTTTGCCATATCATTTATATATATATATATATATATATATGTATATATATGTATATACATATATATACATATATATATATATATATATATACACACACACACACACAAATAGGGAGTGTATATATAACTAAAACATTTTGAAGGGTGTTGATATAATAACAATATTACTATGCTAAAAGTGATTTTAAATTTTTATCTGCACTATTGCATGAAAAAGTGTGGTTGTCAGACTATTTTAAATAGCATTTAGATTTCTACTTGTCCTAGAAAGACCCCTATAAAAACAATCAGTAATGAAGAAAATTACACAATAAAAGAAAATTGAGAGGAGCTTGATCATCCCCATGACAGACAAGTGATCCCTATAGTGAATGGGAAATCCCCAAATCTCTTCTTTTCACAGTGAATTATTTAGCAAAAGAATCAGTGCTATAATTTACAAAATTCATTTACCCTCATTGTTTGATTGAAATATAATATCAATTTCATGAGATAATTAGCAATGTTCTTTTTACAATTTTTGTTAAACAATTGAGTGTTAGAAAGCTTCTGAGTGCATTAGCTTTTACTCTGAGACAATACATCATAGAGAAAATTTCAACCAAATGACTTCTGTGCAGGCAAGAGAAAGCTTTTATGAACAAATTAATGATGGAAATAGTGTTTTTCGCTAGGTGTCTACTGGAGCATAATGGAGTTAGGTCTCCAAACCAAAATATATTTTTCCTTCAGGGAAAAGCAATCATTTAAGCAGCCATTGATTTGTTCCCTGGTGTCTTTGACATGTTAGCTCTTGAAAGCATGATGACATTACTTTTCTGGCTACACATGATACAAATAGGAAAAAGAAAAGAAAAGGATTTCGTCCAGGAAATAGCTGCTTTAGTTAGCACTGAATATTTTTGGTGTTCAACATGTATCCAATGATCTAGACATTTATGCATTACACTTGTTAAAATATTCATTAATTTATATTGATGGTGCTTACTGAGAAATATGTGGTGTTCCTGAGAAACAGGATATTTTCATCTTGGTTCCAAGCTATAGAATTGGCTCTTCCTTTAGTTCGAGATATTTTGAAAATTTCTCATTAATTTAATTCTGTAGAATAATCAATATATATATATATATATATACATATATATATATTCAAGACAACTATTACATTTGCTTTATTTTCTACAATTAAGCATACAATTACAAATTCAATTGTGCAGTTTTGAAATCAATTTTTTCTTCATTCACTAAACAGTGATACCCGCGTTATTTAATAGCAAAGTGTCAATGACTGCCTGAATTTCGAGAACCATGCAAACAAATATTTTAAATACAAAATAATAGGTTTTATTATGAAACTTTAAACATGCTGATTTTTTACTCAAGGTCCCTCCTCTATTATCTCCCCCATAAGTAATCTCAGTCCCATTGGTTCTGTTCATGAGCCCCAATCTCTTTTGATGTCAGTCATGTCACATGTATTTCTAACACTCTTTGCTATCCCTCAGTGAAACTATAAGGTTATGTTCCCTTGTCTCTTTGTCAATTCTCTAGTTCCAAGACCTAAACTTGTATCTCACATATGTAAGTAAATTTGTGCATATGCATAGGAAAGAAAAATACATTTGTCTTAGTCTGGTTTAACTTGGATATCATTATAATCACAATTCTATTTCACTGAAAAGGTTATGATTTTATTTTTCTATAAAATAATGGCTTAAGAAAATTCCATTTAGTACATGAGCAACTGTTTCCATATCCAGCCTTCTTTAGAGATCTAGTCTAGCTCCATTTCTTGGGTAAATCAATAGACATGCATGCTTAGTTATTTCTGTTGTAGGGCTTGGTTAGGTATCAGTTCATAGTACAACTGGATTCTTTTTTGATTTTATTCATTTAAAATTTTCATGTGTGTGTGTGAGTCTGTGTGATTCTGGATGCCCGTATACCTGTGGATGTCCAAGGACAACTTAAGGGAGTCAGTTCTATCATTCCACCATTGACCAAAGGTTTGAACTCAGGTCTATTGGTTTGGAAGCAATCATAGGAGTCATCATAATAAGACAATTTCTTTTAAATTGTTATTTAAATTAAAAACAATCTTTTTTAACATATCAATCCCAGTACTCTCTCCCTCCCATCTTTCCACTCACTCCACCACCTCCCCATTCAACCCCCATCCACTGATCAGAAAGCATGAGGCATCGCATAGGGCAATCATCAATGTCTGTCACATCATTTGAAGCAGGAACAAGTCGCTCTCCCCTGTATCTAGGCTGACAGTGTAGCCATTCATAGAGTGTAGGCTCCAAAACCCTTTTCATCCACTGGCTGTAAACCATTAACTGCCCAAGGCCCTAACTGACACCCCCATTCACAGAGCTAGTTTGGTCATTTTAACTGTTTTTGAAATCCTTCATACTGATTTCAATAGCATCTCTCAAATTATGTACTTAATAATACTGAGCAATCACCCCTTCCTTTTTACATCCTTCCCTTCTCTAATCATAATTTTCATTTTTTAAAAATTTTTTTTATCCATTCACACTAGTATGAAATAGAATCTACAAGTAATTTTATAATAAACACCTTGCATATATAAGAATATTGAAGACTTACAATGTACACTTGCCATCATTTTTTTTCTTGGAGAATAATTCTGTTTGATAAATTTGCCTTTTATTTATTGACAAGTTTCTATTTTAATATTTGTTTCCAACTTTTGTGGTTTTAAGTTTTAGATGTTCTCGATTAAAAATAGATTTATTAATCTTACAGCTGCTAAATATAAAAAATATAAAACTTGTTAATATAAAATGTTAATAGTTATGCCAAATAAGTTAAATAAAATAATCAAATTTAAATGCAGTTAGGGAATTCAGTCATTGAATAAAGTAGTGTTTCTCGTCTAATATCTATTACTTCAGTATCCTTGGTTGTTTTTCTAGGTTAAAGTACCAGCTATAATTTTCCTCTTGTTGAGCAGACCTCTAATCAAATTTGATAGTTGTTACTTACCACACATATGAGTGTCAGTATTTCCTTTTGGGGAAAATTTTCCCTGTTGTTCATGGTTGTGATCCATCAGCATGGTAGAAACATTATTGATTCTCTCCTTTGGCATCTTGCTGGATTTCACTATTAATAATAACTAAAAAAGAAGAAAAGAAATTAAGCTTCAAATACAATTACTCATAATTTATTGTCTTCTGAAATGATGTCTTTCTTAAAAGTAATTCTCAATTTGCCAAAGACTGGTAATAAAGCTTTAAAGGATTAACAAGACAGAAAAAAAAATTCAGTGTCTTAATGAAAAGGGTAAAAGGCATTGTATTCTTTTAAATTTTTAAGCTTTCAATAATTCTCTGCATTAAACTTGGTGTCTTATTAATTTGCCAAATGTATCATTAATTTTGAAGTTACTGAAAAAGAAGCAAGTAGTTATCTGTATTTTGAAAAAAAATGTTCCTGTATAATTATACTGCTAGTCTCCATTTATTTCTTTACATTTATTTCTTTACAAGAAGCTGTGCTTTTGTTATGAAAATTTAATTATTTTTATTATTGAAAAGTATTTGTATTAGTGTTTTCTTACAATATACTTTCCCTATGTTTCTCCTCTCCAGACCCTCCCAGTTCCTTCCTGCCTCCATATGCACCCACCTTCATGATTTTTCTCTCTTTTTATTTTTCTCTCTTGCTCTCACTCTTACTCTAGCTCTTCCTTTCTCTCTCAAAAGAAAATGAATTTGAAACAAATGTATTCTCAATTGCTTCCTGCTGGCAAAGGGAAATTATGTTTCCCCCCCCCCCCACTGGAGTGCCACTGAGTTTAGCAACCACACTGCACAATAGGCCCCATGCCCAGGAGTAGTTTTCTGACAAGTAAACAATAATTTTGCAAGGAGTAAAAGAAAATCCTAGATCAAACTTGAATTCACACCCAATATCAAGTCATGATGGAGAAATCCATATGAGATGGCTGAACCAAGCCCATGGAAACTCATGATCTCTGGACCAACAGCTGTGGAGCCTGTATGGGACTGAACTATGCCCACCGTATGTGGGAGACAGTTGGGAAGCTTGGTCTGTCTAGGGGGTCGCTGGCAGTAGGACGAGAATCTAACCCTGGTGCATGAGCTAGCTTGTTGGAGCCAATTCCCTGTGACAGGATGCCATGCTCAGCCTTAATGCTGAGCCCTTACCTGTTGAAGGGAGTGGATACCAGTGGGCAGGGAGGCGATGGACAGATGGGAGGAGGGTGTGAGGGAGAAATGTGGTTGTAATGTAAAATGAAATTAAAAAAATAAATAAATTAAATAAAAAATAGTATTGACACGCAACTATCATGGTGTCGAAAGAATGCTCCATTCTTTCGCTCATGTTCTTCTGGAATCTGAAATATATGCTATGCTTCTTTCCAGAGAGAGAGTGTGTGTCCTGTCAAAACTGATTGCAAAAAATAAAGGAGAGGAATATGTGAAATTATTAAATTTATCACTTTGTAGTATTAAAGTTTACAGGTTTTGCTTTTCAGAAAAAAAATATTGCTTATATTTACTCTCAAATAATTGACAGTTGCGTTGTCATTTTTCATATAACAATTGACGATATTTTCACAGTTGCTTTTGTTTCAACTAAAAATAACATTTGACTGGTGTACTTGTTTCTTCTTAGAAGATTGTAGCCTTATTATTTTTTTTTACAAGAAAGAAATTATTATGTGAATAATACCATTTTACATGGTCAACAGTATTAGTAGAAAACTAAAGTATAAGGTCTGCCCATATTACATTTACAGATATACCATATCTTATCATCTGCCATCTTAACATGAGAAAAAAATATATCATATATTTATTAAGATTCTCTGATCCACATGCAGTGTTAAGCATGGAATAATGAGAAAACACATGATACACTGTCAGTCATTGTGTTGCTTTCACTCAATTTTCTAGAAGGATTTATCTTCATTAC
Source organism: Phodopus roborovskii (assembly GCF_943737965.1). NCBI lineage: Eukaryota > Metazoa > Chordata > Mammalia > Rodentia > Cricetidae > Phodopus > Phodopus roborovskii. Next base: position 47,304 of record NW_026125500.1, read on the forward strand.
AACCTCATTAAAATTCATATGCTTCAAAATATGTTCTTTTTTTAATATGCCAACTTAATTTCTTAGAGCATAACTCCTAACCACCTTTATACTGCTTGCAAAAATAAATATGTAACTTGATATATTACTTTTAAAGGATTGTCAATGTCCAAAACAGTAGTCAGGAAGGTAGGGAGAAAGGCACTCAACTTCCTCCCTTTATTTTGGGAAGCTGAAATACTCATTGCATTGCTTATTCACCACCATCTTCAGAACAGGAGTAACATGGTCACAAGCAACAGAAGACTACAGAGCTACTACTATCACAAGTGGGAGGCTCTGATCTTTGGAGTCATGGGGAATTGACCAGAAGTTTAGATACTAACATGTAAACAGAACTACTGGAAATGTAAATGAGCAGAGGTATCCTGCAGTTGCAGAAAGTGACACTTGGCAAAAGCAATGTATTCTTAGCTTTCTGTCAATCTGATAAATTTTCTACTCTTAATAGTTCTATCAAAACTTTGTCCCACATAAATTGCAAATCAATTGACCAATGTAATTTACTTATTATAAGTCGGATCTTTGTGATGAGTAATTTTGCTTCTAGCTCTGGAAATGACCCACTGTGGCTTAAGCCCTAAGCATTTTGCAGGCAGGAGAACAATAATAATAGGTCACTGGTCAATAATGCAGCTGCAATTTTAAATGCAATGAAATAATTAAGAGGAGGCAGTGAAAAGTTCTCAAGGAGCCTCACTTGCCCTGAGAAAAAGAACCGGGGCTGGAGAGGCAACAGCTTCCACACGGATTAACAGAGTTTGTGCCAGTAACAAATGGGTAAGAGTAATTACATCCAAAACTTTGTAGCTTTTCAGTTGCTGTTATCCTTCTGTGTCAGTGTATGAAAATATCTCTGGGGACTTGCTGGGCAGAAAGGGAGTACGTGCCATGGACAAGGGCCTCAAATGAGGGGAGGTGATAGAGACAGAAGGGACGTACACCTCTCTCTCCTTGGATAGGGGATAAAGACTCCAATGTCAGCAGATGGTGGAAAATGTTGTCATGAAGGTTAAATGTGTTGACTATTATAACTAGATAAATAGAGTAACAAAATGTGACTCAAATGAAAATATTGGCAATTTGGTAAAACTAAACCAACAAAGAGTACCAAATGCACAAAATCATATTAAATGCATTTTTAATAGCATATATAAAGATGGAATATGCTCATATTGGCCAACAAAAAGAGTTAAAGCAAAAAATAATGTCCCTGAAACCAAATGTAACAAAAGACATTGTTGGTCTGAATGTTCTCCAACAGCATCTGAAATATTGTTCTTAATTTCTATATTCTAATACCAGTATAAGTTTCAAATATTTTAATTAAATATTTTGAAAATTTCATACATTTGCTGCACAACACTGCTGATCATATCTATCCATCATTATCTTCATCAGAATACCCCGTGTCTATCTTCCCATCATTATTGCCCATTAATATACCCAAAAATACATTTATTCTTGTCTATATATGCAGGGGAGTGGACCCATTCTATCCCCTTCCAAGTTTCCAGATACATTACAGAAGATTAGTCCAAAATATTGTAAAAGTTGAAGCATGTGAAGGAGAGCTGTGAAATTCATATTTCTGACATAACATGACTACCATATACATCAAATTATAGAGCTTGTACAAGCAGATGTAGATGGGTCTATTAGCAGCTGATGGTTGCTGAGGGAAGGCTAGTCACTACTGTTTGGTGTATTACCACTGGTAAAACTAATGCTCTGTATTTACAAATGTATCTTGCTGGGAGGAAAAAGCTGTATCATTATGTTCCCAGATAAATCTTTTGCACTTAACTCATGGATTTAAGGAGACTTATAAAATATTAATGAATGGATGAGCTTATTATTGTTCATTGGATAGTAAATAGATATCTACATAAATATAAGCAATACATATCTGAGCTATAATAAAAATCCTTTGAAACCCTCTAAGAGAGAGAAACCACCTAATTAAGCTTAGAAATCATTTTCCTAACATGTTGTTTGTATAACTGTCTAATTTTAATTAAAATATAAGGACACATGCAAGATGTCTTTTCGCTAAATGATAAAAACTGTCCCAAGGGAACAATAAATGATATTGTTTCACTTCTGTATATTTATCCAACTCTTATTTGGTTCTCTTCTGCCCTAACCTAGTCTAAAATTTTATCTCTTTTATGTCCATTTTTGTGATCATCTTCCTTTTATCTATTTCCATTTAAATTTTCTCCATTTCATTTCAAATTTCATCAAATGCCCTCCATAGTATTTATTGTTATCCATATTTCTGCCAACACATATAAAACACTTGCAATGGTCTTTTTTCAATGATGTCTCTTCTTGTCATTTGATGTTTCTTCTTGTGTTTTATCTCCTTGGCTACTCTCATTCATGTTTTACTGTATGAGAAACTTTGTATGTCTAAAAAATTCCTGATGTTTACAAGAGTGAATTGATATATAACTTCATATTATGTGGCATGCAGCAATCATTTCTATTTTTGTTTTTTTGTTTTTTGTTTGTTTGTTTTTTCTTCTTCAAGTCAGGGTTTCTCTGCAGCTTTGGAGCCTGGAACTAGCTCATGTAGACCAGGCAGGCCTTGAACTCAAAGAGATCCACCTGTCTCTGCCTCCCGTGTGCTGGGATTAAAGGCTTGTGCCACCAACGTCCAGAATAACATTCCTTTTCTAGCAACAGATACTAGTCATTAGTATCTGTCTTTTTTATTATTTATTTACTTATTTGCCTCTTTCAGCTTATCACTTTGTAATGTTTTTGTTAGTTTGTTTTTGTTTTTCAAAACAGGGTTTCTCTGTATTGTTTTGGAGCCTGTTCTGGAACTAGCTCTGTAGATCAGGCTGCGTCTAACTCACAGAGATCCACCCGCCTCTGACTCCTGAGTGCTGGAATTATAGGCATGTGTCACCAATCCCCTGCTCAGTTTATCACTTTGTACAAAGTAATAATGTCTATAGGTTTTGATACATAGTGCTCAATATTGTGTTACATGACAAAATCATTAGGCTGAGATAAGCAGGTCCCACATCATCATACAGAAGTACAGTGAGGAGGACATGTCTCATTAGCTGACTTTGTCCATTTCCTCATTTTCTTCTTGCACAGTCCCTGGAGTCAGAGGACACTTCCCCTGCTAGCTGGCCTGTCTATAAATGTTGTCAGCCATGTACCCAGAGCTGTTTCCTGAGAGTTTCCAGGGCATCTCAAAATCTAATCTTGCTGACAATAAGGATTAACCTTCACGAATGTCACCTAAATCAATTCTGTTTAGGTGAAAGTCTACCCAAAAATGTCCTAGTGGCCATTTTCATTGCTGCTGTAATTTTATTTGTGAATGGATTTGACCAGGTATCAGGGAAGGTGAGGGAAAAAGATGAGTATTAAAAGGATTGTTCATCTTATAAAATCAAATTTTAAGAGTGAGTGATCTTACATTTTGTTCATGCTAAGAATTCCACCTATTTTTTCTGACCTTTTAATCACCACTTACTTTAAATTTATTTAAAATAATCCATCCAAAGTTAAGACAATGTATTAATCATTATCTAGGAAGTGATTTAGATCAATTCCTCAGGCTATCACTTTTTCACTCAACAATGTAGGAAACAGTAGGAGATAACTTTACATTTTCTACTTAGGAAAAAAATCTCTTTGCTTCTTACTATCAATATTCCATCATGAAATATTGGCCACCCGTAGTTTTCCATTAAAATAAGGAAGCTTCAAAGGTTAATTTACAACAAATGAGTTAAATATCTGAACTAATTACTTCAATGATCTGAAACAGTTTTATGAAACTTTATTCATTTTGACCCACTTGGAATTGAGTAATAGGAACTCTTTCCTGCCCCCTTTACTACATAACCCCAAATGTTCTTTATATATACCATACAGCTTGTTGTGCAGAGATCAAAGTTTCTCTTACAGTATAATTGAAAAATATATAATTAACATATTTCTAACTTTTCATTTTATTTTTTACTATGTCATTGCCTAAATCAAGGTCTGATCCATTTTTATACAGTGCCTGATTCTAATGCTATGAAATTTAAAATATGTAATCCTATGTATAATCCTTAATCTTCATAGTTGGATTTGAATACTGGTCATTGGAGATTAATTCTATAAGCAATCAATTCTATGGTAGTTTGGAAACTTAATTGCTTCCTGATTCTCTATCCATTTTTGTAATTGAGAATTAAGGTCTATTGTGTTTGTACATTTTTCTAACTAGTCTAGTGTCATTAGAGACATACATTGTGTACACTACCATCCTTTATTTTTACTTTTTATTGAAATTAGATTTTTTTTCTCACCATATATTCTGCTTACAATTCACCCCTGCCTCTATTCCTCCCAGTCCCTGGTGAAAATCTGTGCATGGTGTGTCAATCTCAGTGAGTTCTGAATTGCTCTCACCATGTAGTTTGAGACAGGCCTAGTTTTCCTTTTGCCTTGTTTAGTTTGGGTGTCTTCCATCTCCTTTGACTCTCACATGCTTTCTGCCTCTTCTTCTATAGGGTTCCTTGAGAATTGAGGGCAGAGTTTGGATGGAGATATTCCATTTAGGACTAAGTGTACCCAGGTCTCTAATATTCTGTATCTGGGTGGCTGTGGGTTTCTGTATTTGTATCCACCTGCTGCAGAAGGAAGCTTCTCTGATTACAGGTGGGCAAACACAGCAGAACTTAATTATGAGTTATTTTATTGATATTATTCTTGTTGTTTTAGAATTTTAATATTTTGTTTTTACCATAGGTTCCTGGGATATCTAATCTCATATTCTCAGTCATTAAAGAAGTGTCAGGTATGGTTCTCATATCATGGAATGGGCCAGAAGTCAAATAAAATATGAGTTGATTACTACCACAAGGTTGTGCCACCACTGTACAACACTGCAGGTGGGATGCCATTGTCAAGCAAAGATTTATGACTGAGTTGTTGTCTTTGTTTCTCTTTGGATAGTGAACAGAGTACCTTCCTGTTCTAAAGGTGCGACTAGCACATATGGGTGAAGGTTCCAAGTAGGCCCCAGCTCAACTACTCCATGTTGAATTAGTTGTGTAGGATTCACCTTTAGAAATGGGGCTTTGTTTTTATTTGTGAAGAGAAAACAATAATCTTGACTACAGCCTGGGTTGTTTGAGGATTCCTATGGGGCCACATTGGCCAATAACTCAAGTAAATAGAAACCTATCTCGGGACTAGTAGCTTCATTTGGTGGCTAGAGACATCCTAGTGAGGCTCTGGAACTACACTGTTTGTCAACTTAACATAGACTGTCTTCATATATGTATGTATTTCGAGAAGCTCCTATTGTATTAGATTTTTATACAAAACCTCAAATGACAATTTTAGCTATGTCCTCTATATTTCCTCCCTTGTTTCCCATGTCCTCTGTTCTCCTTACTTGATCCTTCCATATTCTGTCTTCAAAAACTATTCTCATATAGATCAAATATAATCAACATTTTATCAAAATTAATGCTTCCCTCTATTGATGTTCTTCTCATAGATGCTAATCCCTATGAACATCAGATGTGTTAATCTCTACAGGATAAGAGTGCCATATACTTATTTGTGTATACAAATTTTATTTGTTGCTATGTAGACATTCTTAATCACTTTTTAAAGGGTCGCTCATTGTATTTCACAACTCACCCCATAAATTATGTGGGCAATTGAGTACCACCAATAATAATTTGAGTAATTCCAGTAACATTTAATAATAAGTTATCCCTCCCTCAGTTTGGGTTGCAAATATATCCTTGACAAATGGGTATCTATGAGGGACCAGATATATCTCATCTGAGAATTGTCAACTTCCTGGTTATGCACTTTTCATTAGCTACTCTATTATAATCTTTTCAATTCACATATTTCAATTTTGTCTCCTGTGTGTGTGTGTGTCTATGTTTGTATGTGTGTGTTTGAAGGCATTATGTAACCTACCAAAAGGAATAAATAAATATTTTTTCTCATTGTCAATCCTAGCTGGAGGGTAGTGTAGAGAAGAAGGTTTTTTGAAGCTCCTCATAGCAATCAGAAAACTGAGAAGACTAGGATTGAGACCAGATCTGGCTAGGAAGGACAAGAGATAATGAAGCTTGCAAGGTAGAATTTTAATGTTCATTGAAATCACTATCTTCTCTAAAATAGTGCATTGTGTTAAAGAGAATAGCTATTTGGCCAGGGAAGAAAACTGTTAGTAAAGAGAAATATTCCATTCCTCACTAAATTTTTATTTTGTCAAATGTGAGCCAATGTAATTGACAGTGTTTTGTTAATGCAACCAAAATAATTGAGAAAGAATTGAAAATATATTCACTTTGTGGCTCAAAGTGCCAAGGTTCTCTTGGGCCGATCACCAGAGTGAAAGGTTCATATGTTAAAGGGTCTTCTTCAATTCATTGCTGACAGGATTCTGAGAGAGAAAGAGAAAGAGGAAAAGAAGGATAGTGATAGAGACAGGGACGGAAGGAGGGTAAGAAGGAAAGACCCACAGAGGCATGTTCTTACTACCCAATATTTTAGATAGATAATGAAGCACTGCCATCTAAGGACGAATGATTTAATATATGGGATTTGAGAAGAGACACTCTTTTGCAACTCATAAGAGCGGCACTATGAATTAAACTCATTTATTTTGCTAATTCCTTCATTAAAGCAGGCATTAAAGAACACCAATCACCTCTAACCTAATACAATGTACAAACAATACATTGTGAATGTAGTGAAATATGACATATTTGGTGGTCATGAAAGGAGCACATATAAGTGTTTAAAATTAACATATTTTTAATATTCTAATCATGAATATTTCTTTCTTTCTGCTCTTTTGCATTTCTGTTCCTTTCAGTATAGCAGTTACTTGGTTGTTGAGTTGTCTTGCAATATAGAATTTCTACAGCCGTTAACTGTTAATGTTCTGTTAATGGTTTTAATACTGAAACAGTGGTATAATGATACAGTCATGCCAATTCAAACACCCAAAACGTGCAGATAATTTTCAGAGATGATATCTTGTCATTGCTTTTTCAGCACTAATGTGTTCTTATTTATTATTATGATTATTTTAAAATAAAAATTGAAATATTAAGCACATGCAACTGATTTTTGGTGATTCAATCAAATGCCAATCTATAGAATGGAAATACTAAATACAGAAATTCATGCTAGCTGAATGCTAGATGCATCATCTCATTTTCTAAAGTGCTGTACACATTTTCATAATGCAACAATGTTTTGTGAACCAGCAATAAAATCTAAATTGACTTCAGATGAAGGAGACAATGATTCAAAATTTAATAATATAATATTATGAATAGACTTAATTTTTAAAATTTAAAAAAAATATTTAATAGTTTTTTTTTTCTTATTTAACATAGTGATCCCATTTCCCTCTCCCTCCCATCTTCCAATGCCCCTCCCCATCCCATTCCCCATCTACTCCCTGGGAAGTTGAGGCTTCCATGAGGAATCATCAAAAACTGTCAAATCATTTGGGGTAGGGCCTAAGCCCTCCTCCATGTCTCTAGGCTAAGGAAGTATCCATCCATGGGGAATGGGTTCTTGAAATCTGTTCCTGCATGAGGGATTCATCATGGTTCCACTGTCAGAGGTCCCATAGACTTCCCAGGCCTCCTAACTGACACTCACATTCAGGGTGTCTGGGTCCACCTTTGCTGGTTTTCCAGCTATCAGTCTGGTGTCCATGAGCTCCCCTTGTTCAGGTCAGCTGTCTCTGTGGGTTTCTGTAGCCTGATTTTGTCCCCATTGTCTTATCCCTCTGCCCTCTCTGTATCTGGATTCCAGTTCGGGTCAGTGTTTAGCTGTGGGTGTCTGCTTCTGTTTCCATCAGTGTTGTACACAATTGAATGGTGGCTTCTGTCTTCATATCCATTCTGTTAATCTGTGTATTATTATAGGTGAGGTGAGACCATTAATTTTGAGGGAAATTAGGGACCATTGATTGTTAATTTTTATTTTTGATATGATGTCATTGTTTGTATTCTGAATAGATTTGCCATACTTTTTCTTTTGGCTTCTAGTAAGTGGGATTATCTATTGCCTATGTTTTTGTGAGTTAATTGTAGTTAATTTCCTTTGACTAGGGTTTTCCTTCCAGAACATTCTATAGGTCTGCATTTGTGGATATGTATTGTGAAAATCTGATTTTGTCATGAATACCTTGTTTTTTCCATCTATAGAGACTGAGAGTTTTGCTGGGTATAGTAGTCTGGGCTGGAATCTGTGGACTTTTAGTGTTTGTATTACATCTATCCAGGATCTTCTGGCTTTCAGTGTTTCCATGGAGAAGTCAGGTGTAATTCTGATATGTCTGCCTCTATATGTTACCTGGCCTTTTTCCTTTGCTGCTTTAATAATTAAATTTATACTAGATTATATATGTACATATATATATATATATATGTACATATATACATATACGTTTATGTATCTTCATGCTTCCTTAGGTTAGTGAGTTGCATAGGGATAACATGACTCATATCATTGTCTGAACCCACTGTGATCTGCTATTCAATAAAACTATCCTAAAATATCCTAGATATATTATTCTTCTTTGTGGTTAAGTAGCAAATAAGGAGCTTCCTCCAGGTTAGCGTATCTTACAAAGTATATGGTTTAAGCTCCATTTCATAGCTTTATTATTGTAAAATATCATGCACATAACAGAACACATTTTGTATGGTGAAATTTTAAATATTATTATTTTTTAGATATCAAGGAAGATTATTTTTTTTCATGGACCCAAATTTGTTAGTAGGAAAATATCCCACGTATTTTTGGGTCATATTACTACATATTACTCATTAATTATTTATTAACTAATGGTGAATAATTTGGTCATGGGTGATCATTGTGCTAGATGTCAGAAGAAAAAAAAAATATAAAGCCCTGCTAGAACTCATCTCCAACATAGTTTAAATAAAACAAATGTTAAATGTATGTCTTTAATGAATACAGTAATTGAAATTTTGTTATGATTATTGGTAAATTATTTTACAATGGAAAGGTTATTTCAAATGTAAAAATAATCTGAAAAAGTAGATTTGGGTATTTTATTTTCCATAGAAATAAATGGAGTAGTTATGTTTCACTGTTTCTTTTATGAATTTTCTGCATCCCTCTTGAAGTGATTTATACCACTTTGCTTTTAGTATTGAATTTGGCAGTTTGTTACTTATTTCAACCATTCTTTTGTGTAATGAAATTCTTTTGCATTGCCTATAGGCTAGAATTGCACTTAATTTCAATTCATCGGCTTGTGTTCTAAATGAGCTGCTTCTTCAAGCAGCAGACCTAGCTTTTTTCTTCTTCATTTTTTCTACAAGATCTCACATATTGACCTAATTTTTTTCTGAGGCATTGTAAGTTCTTTTTAAAAAATGAAGCTTAAGCATGCAATTAGGAGCAATGAAGTACAAAATTGCTCATGCAAGAAATATCATCATTTTCCTTGTGCATCTGAAAATAAGGTATTTGTGCTGTCCAATCCTGAGCTAAACAGTATGGTAAGGGCATAGAGCCATGAACAACCTATCATTACATTTAAACAAATGCAGGAGATAGTTTGGTACCCACAATTACAAAGTCGTAAACATCTACTTGCTAATGTTTTTCTTTGCTCACTACATGAATGCTTAATTTTGCTACACGATATATTTCTCTCTCTTTGTCTAAGCAGATTCATTGTACCAGAAAGTCATTTCAAGAGAGATTGATGCCCTTTGAAATAGAGAGAATGACTTAATTTTTCCATCATACAGTCCAAAACCAATGGTTATAAAGGAAATAGTTTATCATAGAACTACTATACTCTCCTCACTTCTTCATTTCCTGAAGTACGTTTAATGTGCATCAGATTGAAGAACTATTAACAGGATAGAGCATTGTTCTGTCACTAAGATTTTCTTTTTTCCCGTGAAAAAGTTTCATCCTCAGTTGTTCATTGCTTGATATATGAGAAGAAGCAAATTGGATTTGGAGTGTAAATTAATTAATCTACTCATTTATTTTGTGTGCTTCTTGTTATTGGAAATTCAGCTCCTCAGAACAATCTACTTGTGGTTCATCTTTTCAGTCTTGAGGAAATTTACTCTGTCTCACCTGAACATCTATCCCTGATTCCTCACATTGTTTCCCTCCCAGGGAGCACAGAGCTTTATTTCCCATTTCAGAACTCTACAGAATCTTTTTTTTTTCATTTTTTTTCTACTGGGGAAACAGATTTATGATCTATTATACTGAGGAAGGGATGTTACAGACTGTACAAAGAAATGTGCAACTCTATTTCTCATTTATGAATTATTCATCTTTTATTCTTATCTTAGTCAGTTTTTATCCCTATAGAAAACAAGCAGGGACACATACCTTGATGAAGAAAAGAATATTTCAATTCAAAGATTTCAGACATGTTTGTCTAGGAACATAAAGCTTTAGTCTTGTGACAAGTTTAGGACGTGATATATGGGTAGGATGGAGAAACAATATTCATTTCAAGACAACCAAGAAAATAAAGGAGAACCTAAAGGGCCTTGAAGAGGAAAGAGAATTCAAATATTTGCTCTTAGTGTCTTAGTTCATCTAACCAGACTTTACCTATTAATTTCTCTCTCCTCCAAATCATGTTTCAAACTATGAATTCATCAATGGTTAAATGGGTTAATTCATGGACTGTCAGACCATAATGATATAACTACATTTTAATTGTTGGAAACATTAGCTTGGACAAAATCTTAGAACTATGAACCTTTTAAAGGCATTTTTCTTCCAAATCATGACATCAATATAACTGATAAAGAAATTTTCATATTTTTATGAAGAACAAATATACACTTAAAGATGAACCAATGTACAAAATCTTCTGTAAATTTAAATAACCAATTCTCCATTTAAAAGCTGTGTGTTGCAGATTTAAATTTTTAGTCCTTAGATTAATACTATTACTGTTCTTTTATCTCTTTTTCTAATTTTTCCAACCACTGCACTTTCAGTCACCACACTGTTAAGAAGCCTGTTATAAATTCTATTTTTTCATAGCTTTTCCACAACCAATACTAATTACTGTATGTATGTTTTTTAAACCTGAAGCTGACCGTTATGTTGATAGTGTGAATAACATTGGCAAAACTCAGGAACATAGCAAATAATAAAATCAGGTTAATGCCAATTGACTTAATATAAGAAAATGGAACAGAAAAAATAAAAGGATTAAGGGTCTTCTTAATTACTCTTAGAAAAATCACAGGAAATAGATTTTTATGCTGACTGATGCCGTGGGTGAGTATTTGACCTAATATCTCTATGCTGAATCCGTGAGAATGGTTCTAATTGTCTCATTTATGATATCCAACCTCAGTCTTGTTTCCCTTACCTATGTTTAGGAGCATTTAAGATAAGTTTTATATGATCCATTTCAGGAACATTTTAGACAGTTCCCTCAGGTCTGTTCACAGTGGTGTTTACAGAATTCACAAGTTAACCATTTTATTACCTTCCTCTAGAAATGTAATGTTCATGAATGCTTATATTTATTTAAAATAACTTTTAAGTTAATGGTTATACACAGATATATGATCAATAGCCCTCTTCTTTTGGTGACAAATATTTCAATATCATAGCATCAATAATTATTATGGTATCCTATGGATTGTCCCATCCCACTCTCTACTAAACTACATGTTGTTAATTTATTTACAAATATTTAAAATAATAAATAAATAAATAAATCCACAAATCTCAAAGGGTGCAGGTAGTATCACAGATTTTTTTATGTGAACCAATCTGCTCAATGCAACACAGACTTTGCTTAGGTATATTTGACTGTCAATTGTTAAATATAGGAAACAGAAATAGTGGTTCTAATGATCATTAATGTAGGAGATGATAACAGAAGTCATATGTAAGACAGAGCCAGATCATTGATAGCCAGAAACATTTTCATCTTTCTGCTTCATTATCCAGAACATTTTTTTCTTCCAAGCTCAATCTTGGATCCTAATAACTTTAAATATCCTGGAAACTCTATTTTTCATGACCTCACATAACCCATTTGGCAAAGAGGCTCTGTGTTTCACCATAACATCTCATAGCAGGAAAAAATATCAATTCCATGCTTCCAAATAGAAAGCAATGTCAACTGTATTTTCTATCAGCAGCCTTTGCTCAGTCTTTTAACTAAGCCAAACACTGTCTAACAATTAATTATTTATTTACATTTAATACGAGATTTGGGAGACCTGGAAGCAGCATCCGAGGTAGGACTGAGTTTCAGGCCTTGAGCCTCTGTGTTATCATGAGGTTTGAACTTGAAGCTCCAAGGAGAGTCAAGGGAGTGATAGCCGTAGACCTGCAGCAATGTCAAAGGGAAGCCACAGTCTCAGGCTCTGGGTGAGAGTGATCACTGGGTGAAACAATAGCAATGTTTTCTAACATTAGCTTCTATAAAATATTGCAAAACTTTCCTCTAGGAGAGATCACCTGTGTCACAGCCAGCATCCACTGCCATATCTCAGTTGGCAAGAAATAATCAAAATGAGGGTTGACTTGATAAATACACAGCCAAATAAAACAATGCAAAGAATCAATGAGACAGAGAGTTGGTTCTTTGAGAAATTCAGCAAAATAGACAAACCTTTATCCAAACTAACCAAAAGACAGAGAGAGAATAGCCAAATTCACAAAATTAGAAATGAAAGGGGGGACAAAACAGAAGACACTGAGGAAATCCATATAATTCTCAGGCCATACCTCAAAAACTTGTACTGCACCAAAGTGGAAAACTTAAAGGAGATAGACAATTTTCTACATAGTTATCACACACCAAAATTAAACCAAGAACAGGTAAACAACTTAAATACATCATAATCCCTAAGGAAATAGAAATAGTTATCATAGTCTCCCAATCAAAAAAAGCCCAGGTCCAGTTATATTCAGTGAATAATTCTACCATATATTGAAAGGTGAGATAATATTAATACTTCACAAAATATTCCACACAATAGAAACAGAAGAAACATTGCCAAACACTTTTTATGAGGCTATAGTTACCCTGATCCCTAACAACACAAAGAAAATAACTAAGAAAAAGTATTACAGACTAATTTCCCTCATGTTCATACATACAAAAAGACTCAATAAAATACTGGCAAACTGAATTCAAAAACACATCAGAAAAATCATACACCATGACCATGTAGGATGTATACCAGATATTCAGGAATGTTTTAACATATGAAAATCTATCAATGTAATCCACAATATAAACAAACTGAAAGAAAATAACCACATAATAACTGGATGCTGAAAAACCTTTGACAAAATTCAATACCACTTCATGATGATGGTCTTGGAGAGAATAGTGATACAAGGAATACACCCAAACATAATAAGGCAATATACAATAACTCAAAACCAGCATCAAACTAAATGGTGAGAAGAAAGAAACCCCACTGCAATCAGGAGCAAACAAAGCTATCTGCTCTCTCCATATATATTCACCATAGTACTCAGAATTCTAGCTATAGCAATAACATATGAAAAAGAAATCAAAGGGATACATATTGGAAAAGAAGAAATCAATCTCTTGCTATTTGCTCATGATATGTTTACATAAGTGACCAAAAATTCTATCAGAGACCAGAGAACTACTACAACTGAAAAACACCGTCAGTAATATAGAAAGATCAAACAATCAATCAATCAATCAATAAATAAAAGTATCCTCAAAGAATATAAAATATCTTGGGATAACTTTAACCAAACAAGTGAAAGATCTGCATGGCAATAAATCATGCCTTTTAAGAAAATATCAGAAACTTGAAAGGTCTCCCATGCTCTTGGATAGGGAGTATGAAAACAGCAAAAATGACAATCCTACCAAAAATAATCTACACAAGTAATGCCCTCCTACCAGCACAATTCTTGACAGATATTGAAAGAACAAAACTCAACTTTATATGGAGAAATACCAAAACAAACCTATACATTAAAAGATCACCTGTGGGTATCACTATCCCTGACTTTAAGCTCTATTATTGAGCTATAGTAATGAAAACAGCTTGATATTGGCATTAAAAGAGAGGTAGACTAATGGAATCAAATTGAAGACCCCAATATCAACCCACACACCCACCAAAGAACACCTAATTTTTAACAAGCAAGTAAAAATATATGTGGAAAAAAAGAATACATATTCAATAAATGGTGCTTGTATAGCTGTCTGTTACCATATACAAGAAAACAATAGATCCATATCTATTGCCATGCACAAAGGGAAATTTTATCAGAATGAATGAATACTCCAACTATAATTCAGCTTATTATTCTTATTATCATGACAACTGTATATTCCCTATAAAGCTAGCCTCTCTTTCCAAAAGTAGGTAGTGAAAAGAATGAAGACTACTTAGGAGATTTGCTCTTTTTTTTCACCCTTGAGGTACATGAATTTGGAATGATTTAATGAAACAGAAAGTACTAAGAAGTTATAATGAGATCCAAAAAAGAGAAGGCTACTAAATAAGTGATTATCCTGTTTAATTATGAGAAGGAACACCTAATTTACCAAGTAGGGAAGCCTGTTCTTCTATTGTAGCAGTTTACTTTTTAAAGAAATTTCTTCAGTTAGTCTAGGAAATTTTAGCTTCCGTATCAAAAAGATTTATGCATATGGAAGACACAACTACTGTGTGGTGTATTTCATTAATTGCTGAATTCATTACTATTGCTCTATTAGGATGGAAATTATAAACCCAGTAAATGAAAAACACTACTCAGCTCATTAGTGTTAAATATTGAAAATCATCACTGAAAATTCTGTAGAATTTTTCTCAACTTTCAAAGAACTTATAAAGAAAATCTGGGTTTAATTAACAAAGGTAGGTTGGAAATATGAGTGGGTAAATCTGGAGTTCAATACAGTAAGTTTCTGAATTTATTTTCTTTGTATGCTAATAGAGGTGGTACTAAATGTCTCAACATTTATATATAGCCTTATAAGTGTTTGTGTGCATGTGCTTGTGTCTGTGTATTTGCTTGTCTTTGTGTGCTACTTTTCTGTAGTCTGGAAGTCCATAAGCTAAAACAGTGCTTAAGTTTATGAAGAAAACATTAATGTATCACCTAGTATCTTTTGTACTGAATTTCTGAAGACTAAGAGTACCATGGATGCTGTCCAATGTGCTGAAAGGTATGGACCTGGTTATCCTCCTGAATCTAAATAAATAAATAAACAAATGATAATATGGGAGGAAATAGCAGCTTATAGAAAGAAAATCTACCAAATCTCAAGTCCTAAAGTTCCTCAATGTGCAAAACTGTAGTGAACAGTTCACAAGTAGTTCACACTTCTATTGGAACTATGTCAATCTTTTACTTGTGAAGCATTTAAGATGTCAGAAGATACAAATATATGTATTTTGTGTAGTGATTGTTTGAAAAGAGTATCCCATGATACTGTATTTTAAACTGTGGCTGTGTTCTTATTTTTACTCTTTCAATTCAAAGTATACCTAGATATTGTACCTGTCTTATAGTGCATGTACGATTTGTTTATCAGAAATTCTAAAATTATATCTAGATTTGAGTACCCAGCAACTTGAATAAGTTTGATTTCATTGGTCAAATAAGCTGAGTAAACGTCAATACTTCTTAGATATTAATGAAAGTGACCAACTGACCTAGTATTAAGTACAAGAAAGAATGAAGCATGTGATATATTAAATCAGTAGAAGCTTACTAAATTAAAAGCGAGGAAATCTATCTTCAAATATATTAGTAGCATCTTGTCTGAAAAAAGAAAGAAACAACAACTGGGAAATGAAAACTGTCTCCTAACACTTTATTGAATCCAAAAAGTGACCTTTTTGTTCAGTAAATGGGATATATTGCTTTATTTCAAGTCATATGCCCATATGTATTTGAAAGTGTCATTGACTATATACTGTCATGAATTGTAGTGCTTCTCCTTTAACAAATACAGATAACTACCACTACTTAATTTCTATATGATAACTATATAAGGACTGATTGTCACCAGTGATAAATTATTGAGGGTAAAATTCAATCATAGTAGATGATAAAGTTCTTCTTAGATTTTAATCATTCAGAAAGGTACACCAGATGTGATGGTCTCATTTAATACTCTTTTTGTTATTTTAAATCATGATTACTCCTTATTAAAAGCGTTGAGTTTGGAATTTATATTTACCTACTTCAAAAGTGTGAGGAAAGAATAACTATTTTTGGGAGTCATACACCTATCAAAGTTGTAATAATTTTTTTAAAAGTCCCATATATATAACTAATATACTTGACTTTTTCTAGGAATAGCTTGCAATCATAACATTCACAAATACTTATTAATAGTATATTCATAAAAATAAGTGTTTTGATTCTCTTTTCAACAATGAAAAAATCATCTAGGAAAAGTGAGGCATGAAAATGTATTCACTAGATTGTCTTTTGCCTCACAATTCTATTTTGGAAGCTCAAAAAACACCTTCCAGCCCCCCCCCAAAAAAATTACTGGTTATAATGAGAAGCATAAATAACTAGTGATCATATTTAGCCTAAAAAGTTTTAAGTATACATTTAAAAGTGGTAAAGTATGAGTCACTGGTCCTAAATAAATAGTCAGTTGTTCATCGGATACTCTTCCTGTCTTTGTCTTCTATATCTATCACACTCTAGTGTTCAAATATTACTGTATGTTTCTGAAAATTACTGGGCTTACATCATGAAAACACAATAGAAACAATAAACAAAAACAAAAAAAGAATGAAAGAAAGGGGAAAAAAAAAAACAAAAAAGACCAAAACCAAACCTTAAACACATAACCAACTTGTATTCTACCTTTGAATGTTTCTTCCCATTTTGAGAACTGTTGCCTATAACACTAAATAAAAACCTCTTGTGGTAGCATCTTAAGGAAGATGAGATCCAAAGGAGTGGTTGACTATAGGAAAAATATTCTGATTGAGTAAATTCATACTCAAGAAAGAAACATATATTTACTTCTATTTGTGTGTTAGCTGCTAAGACTTTGATAATTTATAAATTCTGTATAACGAAAGGAGTTAGTAATAGAGTATTAGGAGTAGGTTTTCCCTGCCAGCTTGAACCCACAGTAGCACCAGCCCCAATTAACACACAGAGACTCTATATTTGATATAATGCTGTGGCCAGGTACTAGTTTCTTATTGGCTAGCTCTGTCTTAATTATTAACCCATTTCTATTAATCTAAGTATTTCCACGTGGTCTCATCTTACTGGAGAGTGGGCTGGTGTTCTGCTCTCTCCATTCTCCCCATGCTGACTCCTCCCTACTATTTCCTCGAATCCTCTCCTAGTCCTAACTATTTTGCTTTCCTATTGGCCAAAAGTGATTTATTCATTAACCAGTATGAGAAACATATTTACAGAATGACATCTCCTAGCAACAGACTATGGGATGAGGTGGAGGGAACTCCATAAGAAATGGGAATAGAATCGATAGTTATGAGTAGAAGGTAGACGACTGGAATGTGAGGAACAAACAGAAAGGGAAGGAGGAGGGTATTAAGGAAAGTGGTACTGGGAGGGATGGCTTAAAATAAAGGTATTTAAGTTAGCTTCTCAAAATATATACATATATGATTGAAATGTAATAGGAATAACCAAATACCAGGTAAGACAAAGCCACAACTAGAAATAAGCCATCACTAGATGAAACCACAAGTACTAGGACTGGGTTACATTTTATTGAGGTGTTGGGGAAAAAAATCGCCCAATGGAAACCTCCAAGCAAATTTCCAAAGTCATGGAAAGAAATTGTATGGCTCTGTTTCTAAAGACACATATAAAACCAACTGAACACAAAGAAGTTGAGCTAGAGACTACCTCGAAGCTTTCAAACTACTTTCTTGCATTCATGTTGCGGTAAGATACTCTGCATGTTCTCAGAAGAGAAAGATAAGCATAAACCTAGATATAAATATTTTGATCAACAATTTTGAGTCGCCTGAAATTTACCCTGTTACAATATGGGCAAAAAGCAGTGGAGGTAACTATTTTATGCTATCTGCTTTGATTTCAGGCCCACTCCATAAGATGAAATCCATTGCAATAGTATTTGGGTGGCCAAGGACCTGAGACTAAATAGGCTGTGGACCTAGGGAATAACCAAATACCATTTTTATGGTAAAAGAATGTGGCAATACATCGAGTACTGATGACATTTTCCTATACCCCTAGATTAGTTTCTTGTTCGCCAAGCAGCAGAGAAGCTTTTTCTTCCATAGATGGGAACAAACAGAGACACACTACAGAACCAAGTCCTGAGAATTACAGCCATTGCAACACTCTATCCTAAATGGGATGCCTCCACCAATATCCTTCTCTTCATGTTTAGGAGAATATGAGGAAGAGAATAGCAAAATGTTTTAATAGCCAATGGGGATGGATGGGAATGCCAAGAAAACAAGGTCTTTAGACACACAAGATGAAGTAAGGAATGGAGTCACAGAGAATGAGATAGCAGTCACAAGACCTGAACTGGTCTAGGACAGCCCGGATTGTGGCACTGAAAGAGAAAATAGACACAAGCCCCTATCCCTAACCTGGATGTGATCTCCGACTCTGACTTACACCTTGTTGCAAAGCAAAAAAAAAAAAAAAAAAAAAAGTTTCATCTCAGTAGTGTCTTGCTGTGTGTAAGAAAAAGCCACACAACTAGTAGTACATGATCAACACAGAAGGACAAAAGGAACAAAGTTTTTATTTTTATTTTTATAATTTTCCATTTTGTATATTTATGGGATTACTGTGTGAGCCAATGTTTCTGTGTCTATATGTGTTATTTATGATTTTGGGGGTAGAATTTTTATTTCTTTTCTACTTTATTTTTCCTTTCAAGTTTGTTTTTTTTAATATTTATTTCTCTTTTTTAAGATTCCTGTTTCTTTTTCTAATGAGAAAGTAAGGGTTTGGGTGGGTGGGCAGGTGAAAAGTTCTGGAAAGAGTTGGGGTTGGGGAAACCAGAATCATAATGCACTGTTGATAAAAAAAAAAATCTATGTTCAACAAAAAATGGTTATATAAGCTATTCATAGGGCCGTGATAGCAGAGTCCAATGTATAAACTGTTTAATAAATATGTGATTGAGTAGATGAAACAGAATCTGAAAAAAATAGTAGATATGAAAGAAAAATACTTAGCAAGACATTTCTCATTTTATTTTCTTAAAATGTGCTAGCTGATTGGTGAGTCCTAACCTAACATATATCTCAGCAGACAAGAGTGGTGATTTCCTTTGTCTCCCTGCTTCTACACTGTTTCCACCCATTTTCTCATTTTCTACCTGTCTGTACAGAACTCAGCATTCTCTGTTCCTGTTTGGAACAGGCAGCCCCAAGAGGGTGTGTGTGTGTGTCATCTTCTTCTACTAGGTCCCAGTAATCTGACTTACTTTTAAGTGGAATAAAATCACTATTACTGAAGTATCTTAGTAGTAACATTAGCATAGTATGACAATGAAAGACATTTGTTATAAATTATAATACTAACATTCTTTGTTGTGTATCTTATAATATCAAAGTAATATATTTCCATGAATCCATGTACTGATATTTTTCTAAACACACCATACTAGGTCAATAATATAATAATACAAACCTGGTCTGAAAACTAGAATTAACATAGTAGTTACATAGGATAAATATTTTAATCTTTAAAATTTCTTCTGTTTCTCTGCACATAATGTTGATGGCAGATATTAAAGAAATTTGATATTATTATTACAACAATCAATGAATAATTGAGTTGTTGATACTTTTGCTATTATAAACACTTATAAGCAAAAGACAACTGTCTCCACCCCGCTTGATCTACTCTGTTATAATTCTGGAAGATGTATTTTTTATTGTCTCTCGTCTATTTGTTATGTGTGATAATACTGACATTATTCATTGAAGTGATGGAGACATTTAGGTTGAGATATATGACTTCAATAAAGCTGTGCAGATACTGACTGTAGGTCTCCCTATGCTGCAGAGCTATGCACAAGTATCTGTGTTTCATCTAACAGGAGTTTAGATATGGGGTGCTGGTACACTTTTCTAGCAAATAGCTCAGTTATGACAGCTGCTCGAATGACAAAACAACAGGTGGAACACAAATTAAATGAGCTCTACATTTTATAATAACGTTATAAAATATATGTTTAATACCCCAACTAAGCTATATGCTTGGCTTTAGGTAGGCAGACAATGCCCACTTATGAACTACAATATACAGTCTTATTACTAGCCGATATTTGTCATCAATTCTCTAGTCATGGTGTTTAAATAATATAATAAATATTGTTATTATGAAATTCTCCAAAATTCTATAGCAAATGTTTGCATACCAATAAAAAATGAGTGAAAAAGTTATATACACACAGACACCTTACTAGCTTTTATGCAAAAGTATGTAGACAGTATATGGCTATAGACACAGAAAACCTCCAGTCCAAGAAGAACAAGCAGTAGAAAATCACCACAGAAATACAAATTTGCTGACAAAAAACCCCAATAAACATAAAGCCCTCTCTAGGGATGAGACAAGTACAGTTACTTACTCTGAGCATATATTGACATTCAAAGAAATACTCACTCAGCCTACACAATGAAATTAAGAAGAGCTTTCAGCCCAAACCAGATTCACATTTTCAAATAAACCTGGCTGTTCTGGATTCACCTTGTTCAAAGTGAAAGGGTTAGACAAGAAACAAAGCTTTGCTGAATTATGCATTAGTATTTATCCTTAGACTGTTTGCACTGGAAGGTGGTTAAAATTTATCAGAAAAATAATATGAAATTAAAAGGATTAATCAGAAACCAGAATTATAGGTACAGCTCCAGAACTCCAGAACTTAAACAAAATATTGACAAATGTTAGAATTCTGTATACAGACCTTACATGGAAAAACATTGTGAATGATTACCTTGCAAAAATATTGGTAAAATTCATTTTGTGATCCAGATGGATACTTTTGAAGGTAGTGAAACTATTATGTCTAAGTGGCTGACCTTAGCCAAGGAGAAAGAGAGTTATCTGTCAAAGAAAGAACATACACATGGGAAGTGTGCTTTCCTTGACATTTTGAAACATATTGTCTTCAAATGAGTGGCCCTGAATTAAACCGCAGGGTGAGGGAGAATGTGTGCCCTATAGGTCTCTGTTGTCCCAGCTGCCAAGCTATTCAACTTTCTAAAGAAGGTCTACTCACTTAAGCAGATGCTAACAAAAGATAAATGTATGACTGCAGATGGGGCCAACAGAAGTATGAACTTATTAAGCCAATAATTAATTTTAACTTCAAAGAATCTAGGTTTTTCATAAAGCAAAACTTATTGATTCAGTGTATGAGTATGTCACTTTATAACTAAAGGTAGTATAAGAATAACATGATATGCATAAGATATTTTGCCTGTGGCAAGGTAAACAACATACAAAATTTATAATTGATTGATAAATCATTATCTTGGACAAAGCCAGGATTGTAAAGTACAGCTTTTAGGGAAAAATAATGTTTTCATTTTAAAATTTTCCTTGCAATACTATAGATCATTAAGTAATAAGCCACCACACTCTTCTTACATAGTGACTGTTAACTGAACAACAAATACATTTGCACAGTAATTTCTTGGCTTTTACTTTCTCATAGAGTTGGTCATACCTAAAATGATTTTTTTTTCAACACCATGATATCCAATGTATAAGGACCAAGTTAATCTTTACTCTAAGAAATCAGACAGTATGTAATGTTGTATATTAAATAAATCTCCAGACAGCAATTCCAGAGTGAATTACAGTAATATCAACATACAGACTCAGATACAAAAATACACCTATATCTTCATCTTTAGTACCTGGGTGAATCAATAAAAATTATCATTGTTCTACTTCATAGCACTGATCTGGCATTTAACCTCTGGTTTCAGATATTTTGTTCAAAGTAATATTGCCATAATGTCTAACAATATATACTAAATTATTTTCAGGAATTCCATCTCTTTATATTTTCTTTTTTTCACAGTAAAATCTATGATATTGACTCCAATAAACATTGTCTTGCATTATTTATTGTAATATACTACAAAAGTACCAAATATCTCATGAATATAAAACACAGGAATTTATACCTAAATCCAGAGTTTCAAGTTTCTCAATTTTAGTCTAGTCCCATGTTTCAGTCATTAGTGTGTTGTTCATGCAAAATATAGCAATGATCATCCATCATGATCAAGGGAGCTTCATCACAGGGTTTGGGTATGGTTCAACATATATAACAATAAATGCAATCCACCATATAAACACAATGGAAGTCAAAATACACATGGGTGTCTCATTAAATGCAGAAGAGGCCTTTAAAAAAATCCCATCATGATAAAAGTCCTGGAGAGTTTATGGATGCTATGACATACCTCATCATAATAAAGACAATTTAAAACAAGCCTATAGCCAACGTCAATTTAAATGGAGAGAAACTCAAAACAATGCCGCTAAATTAAGGAATAAAGAAAGATTGTCTACCCTTTCCACACATATTTAATAAAGTACTTGAATTCTTAGCTAGGACAACAAGATACTGGATGAGATAAAAGGTAGACAAATTAGAAGACAAGAGGTGAAAATATATTTATCTGCATGAGATATGATTCTATATATAAATGACCCTAAAAATTCCACTGGAAAACTCTTACAACATATAAACACATTTGCCCAAATTGAGGAATACAAAATCAACTTAAGAATCAGTAGCCTTCCTATATATGATAGACAAAAAGACTGAGACAGAAATCAGAGAAAGAAAGTACTTCACAATGGTTTCACAAAATATTAGCTATCTTGTGGTGACTTTAACTAAGCAAGTGAAAGATGTGTATAATAAAAAGAAAGTTAGACATTGAGGACAGAAATTGAAGAAAATATCAAAAGATGCAAAGATGTCCAATGCTCATAGATTGATATAATTAATAAAGTGAAAATGGTCCTCCTACAAAATATATCTTCAGATTCAATACAATACCCATAAAAATTCCAACATAATTCTTCATAGAAATTTGAACGACAAAATTTAGCTTCATATGGAAACACACACACACAAAGAAAAAAGAAAACAAGGAAAACAAGGATAGATAAAACCATCCTGAACAATAAAAGAACTGTTAGAGGTATCCACATTTTGTTCTCAGATCTTAATAAAGAGCTATAGTAATTAAAACAACATAGTATTTACACAAAAGCAGATATGCTGATCAATGGGAACTGAAGGCCCAGACATAAACTTACAGACATATAGAGAGCTGATATTTTGTACAGAAGCCAGAATTGCACACTGAAATAAAACATCAACAATTATTGATAGCCTAACTTGACTTCTTCATATAGAATAATACAAATAAATCTATAATCACGATACTACACAAAGCACAATTCCAAGTGCCCAAACACCTCAACATAAAACCAGTTATATATTGATTCTAATAAGAGCAAATAAGCAATTGCTTTGAATTCACTGGTGCAGGAAAAGACTTTCTGAATAGAACATCATTATCACAGGCACTAAGATCAACAACTAGTAAATGGGTGCTCACAAAACTGAAAAGTTTCTGTACAGCAATGACACTGTCATTCAGACAAATAAGCAGTCTATGGAATGGGGAAAGAATTTTACCAACCACAATACAATATAGCCTAACATTCAAAATATATTAAGTATTAAATAAACTGGATAGATAGTAAAATAACCCAAATAAAAATGGGGTATAGATTTTAACAGGAAAAATAATTGAAAGCATTAATTCAGATGGCTGTACCACAGAAGTCCCAACTCTTGTATACTACTGAATTTTATATCAAGGTCATATGAGTTCTTTTAACAGGACCAAATAACATCAAACAATTGTGTCTGGTAGGAAGTCTGTCCAAGGTTGGATTAATGCCTGGCAACAGGAATATTACTAGTGTATTCTGAGCAATGAAAACACATATTCCCATATGAAAATAATACATATTCTTGAGTATAATTGGAGACCCAAATGGTTTCTAAATTATTAAATATTACAATGATGAAGAAATTTAATGGCTTCAGGCAACAGAACATGATAAAATACATATATCTATGTCAGAATAATACAAATCACTTTTTCAATAGAAAAAAAAGGTTAGAGGACAAGGTGAAAATGATACTAATATTAAAAGATCAAGGTCATGGAATAATAGGCCTCCAAACTAAGTCTCTGGGGCCTTCTAGTAGTGGATCAGTATTTATCCTTAATATATGAATGAACTTTGGGAGCCCATTCCACATAGAGGGATACTCTGTCAGCCTAGACACATGGGGGAGGGACCAGGAACTGCTCCAAATGATATGACAGACTTTGAAAAACTCCCTATGGAAGGGCTCACCCTCCCCAGGGAGCAGAAAGGGGATGGGATGGGGGTTGAGGAGACAGAGGAGGGGAGTGGGGGAACTGGGATTGACATGTAAAACAACCTTGTTTCAAGTTTAAATTTAAAAATAACATTAAAAAAAGAGAGAGACTGACATAGAAACTGAAAAACAAAAATTTTGGTGTCTATTTTACAAGGACTAGTTTAACTCTCTGAACAACCTGAAAGTCTAACATCCCTTTGTCATGGAGACTTACTAAGATACACACCCTGTGCAGGCTCACTTCTTCAGCTACTGTTTTGACTGAGGGAGTTCCGAGGCTTCAAGGCTTCAAGTACTAACCAGTAGTCTCCAGTTGTGTTTAATTTAGAAGTAAAATTAATGAGTAATGTGGAAGTCTTGATTTCACTCAGACTAGGAGGTGTCACCCGGAACTGAAAGGTACAGAAAGAATATATGTAATGGCAGCCCAAGAAAGAAAATGTAATTATAAATCTTCAACTGAATTGCCTGAGTTCTTTCTTCTAGTAGTAAAACGGCAAGCCACACAATATTAAAATAATCTTCAGAATGTAGGTCAGTCAGAATATTGCTGTATCAACACTTCTAAAGAAAGTAGCAGCAATGAATTTTAAAATTCAAAGAGATTTGTATGTATCCGCTAATAGAAGTCACCAAAATGCTGTTAGTAGCAGATTTACAGTCTTATTGTTTGTCATGATTAAGCCAAGCAGGCTAACTTGTGTTTCAAAATTCCAAACACTATCTTATTGAGTACTTTCCATAGGCAGTTAATGTAGTTCGCATAGAAATATACAAAGTAAAGCAATTCATAAAAACTACATGTACGTTTATATATGTAGACACACATATATAAACCTATATATCATTCTCTACAGACATTATAAAGTTATGTAGACGCTCTAACTGTGTGAAGTTACATTATCCCAATTAACACTAACTGTAGCTATCACATGTCAAAATACTGAACACCATAGCTTAGCACCGTTGTATATTTTCTGATTTCAGATAGAGTGCCTGACTGAATGATTCCTGAGCTTTTTTCCCAGTGCACAGTATCATGGGAAAGGAATAAATCACATAAAATTAGCATGAGAAAATACCAAAATTAAACACTTGGTATATTCTCCTTCCATGTTGGATTATTACATCAGAAATTATTTGCTTATAAGGGCATATTCCAAAGCCCTTGAAATTCTGTGAAAGCACTGACTTTAATGCCAAAACTATATTCAGCAACTTGCAGGATTTGCATGCACCAAAGGTCTTGTAGTATGTGGTAGGTGGTGGACACTGAAACTTTCCTAGAAATTGTGCATTTGAGGTTGAAAACTAAGGTCCTGTTGTGGCTTTGGGCATTCCTAAATGCGTTTGAGTTCTAGAGGAAGCATTTGCAGATCCATGATAAAGGATCAAGAACAATGTCGTGTTACTCCATTGTGATAATTTGTCCTCTATAAATGCAAAAATGCATCTAAGTATAATTTCTCACCAAACTGGTGACAGGTTATTGGGTAGTGTTCTGTAGACACCAGGGATAATATTACATTGTACTTATTACTTATTATATCCTGTATGGGCAGAAATTTTAGAAAGGCATGGAAATCAAGGTATTGTAATGAAAATTATTTTATCAAATATGACAAAGTGACTAGAAGTAAAGCTACAGTGGGGGTTGGAGTTTTCATTAGACATCTTCTCTGAAATAATCTTGTATATGTGTCATAACACCTTCAAACAGGTCTCATGAGTACATAGGATTATATAATTAAGAACTCTTATTTGTTATTGAAACAAGATTGATGATTAATGCCTGTGATTAATGGTTTCTGGACATGAATCAGTTTGATTATTTACACACACACACACACACATACACACATATAATGTTTATTTATTTATATATGTTCATATATATATAATTATATGTAGTATCAATCCTTAAGCACTTAAGATTATGCATATTTATTTAAAACAAATTTGAAAGGAGAATGTTACAATATAAAAAGTAAATTATCTATCAATAATATCTCTAAAATCTATTTCATCAGAAATAAATTCATGGATTGGGGTATTGCAGTTCACAAACAGAGAAGAAAAAGCAGGTTGTAACATAATGAATTGAAAAGTACTACAACGAAAAATCTGACTCTCCTTATTATAAAATTCCATTGTAACTTTTAGTGATAGAGGTATCTAAGATGTTTTCAATTAAAATTCTATTATATAATGAGTCATGGATAAATTCTGGTTTTCCTTAATATAGCTATTTGCAGGGAGCCATGGCATTGTTTCAGTTATACTTACAGAATAACATGCACGTATAGATGCTTTGCCATGCCTAACTGCCTGTAAGCATTCAAAGATGTTTTTGTCCTGGTATCTATAATACTTTCCCAGCTCATATATAACATTTAGTATATACAAGATTTAATGGTAAACATCTGTTGCACAACAATCTTCTTCCTGCTCAGAAAGGGAGCCTATGGCACACCAAAATCGGTACTGCACATGTGTCTAGCTTAGTTAACTCATGATTTTCTTATTGGGGCTAATAAAAGGACTATGGATGAGGGATTACTTGCAATGACCATGGATAACACACACAAAAAATGATTCATCCCCACAAAACCCACCCCCATAGGGGTGGTAACTCCTGCAACTGCATCCCCAGTACTCTTAACACTGCTTGCAGACAACTCTACACTTTGAATATCACTGATTTTTCTGCACTTGGACTAGTCAAAGTCTGCACCCACAGCAGACATTACTCATTTTTATGGTGTTGTAAGTGTCCCTAAATAAGCCACAGTTCTATGAAAAAAGAGGTATTGGAAAGATGGTAAAAGCAGAGTTATGAAAGATTGTAAGGAAACAATGTTTTCCACGTACAGCAGGGTTCATATACACATGAACTCACAGAGTCTGTGAACACATGCACAAGTAATGCAAAAGTTAATGTCAGCCGGTTCCCAGAATTGATAGAGGGATACACCGGGGACCCCACCAATAATCAGTAAGCTATTGGGAATTAATACCTAATCTGTTCTCTGCAATGCAGTTTCACTGGGTATATCAACCACTCTCCTTGGCATGCTCCATTATTAGAAGTAGTTAGCCAACACAAAACAAACCCCTTGTTTTTATTGTAGCTTTCAGTTTGTTCTATTTATTAATTTTTTAGTTACAGTTCTACTGCTTTGAAGAGACATCCAGGCCAAGCAAACTATTATAAAAAGAAAGCATTTAATTGGAGACTTGCTTACAGGTTTTTAAAATTAATTTTGTATAAATTAAAAACAATTTTATTTACATATCAATCCCAGTCCCCTCTCCCTCCCATCTCCCATTCCCTTCTTCATCTAACTATCCCATCCCCCATCCACACATTTGGGGCAAGACTGAGGACCTACCTCCTTGTATCTCGGCTGAGAGCGAATCGCTCCATAGGGAATGGGCTTCAAAAGCCCATTTATGCACTAGAGATAAAGACTGGTTCCACTGCCAGTGGACCCATAGATTGCTGAAGTCCCCAAATTACAACATGCTCAGTGGGCCTGGCTCAGTCTCAGGGTGGTTCCACAGCTATCAGTCTGGGGGGTCCATGAGCTCCCACTTGCTGGGTCAGCTGTCTCTGTGGGTTTCTCCAGCCTGGTCTTCACACTCTTGCTCATCACTCTTCCCTTTCTACAACTGGATACCAGGAGTTTGTCTCAATGTTTAGCTGTGGGTCTCTGTTTCTGCTTCCATCAGCTACTGGACAAAGGCTCTAGGATGGCATTCAAGGTATTCATAAATACCATTATAGGGGAAGGAAACTTAAGCCTCTACACTACTGCTTAGATTCTTAGTTTTGGTCATCCTTGTGGAATCCTGGGAATTTCCCAGCTGCCAGGTCTCTTGTTAACCCCATATGGCTCCCTCAATCACGGTATCTTTCCTTACTCTCTTCCTCTGTTCTTTCCCCAACCGGAAATTCCTGATCTCTCAATTTCTCCTCCCAGTTTCTTCTCATCTCCTCTCCCACCCCCCAACCCACATGATCCTAATTTACTCATAAGATATTGTCTCTTTCCCCTACTCAGGGAGGGTGAATTCCCTATGTCAGTCTTAGAAGTTTAGTCCATAATCATCAGGGTAGGGAGCCTGGCAACAGGCAGGCAGCCATGTGTTGGGGGAGTAGCTGAGAGTTTAACCCCCGATCCATGGAGGTGGGGGTACAGAGAGTGGATGAACACAGAGTGAGATTTTGAAACCTCAAAGCCCACCCTTAGTGACTCCCTTCCTGCATCAAACACGAAGCCACACCCATTCCAATGAAACTGCACTTCCTAGTCCTTCAAAATCTTCTCCAACGGTTCCACTACTCCGTGAGGAGGCACTCAAAAATGTGAGTCTATGGGAGCCATTTTTTCACGGGTGGGGGTGGGGTTGGGAGGGGTTGGACCAGGGTTTCTGTGTAGCTAAGGAGCCAATACTGGTACTGGCTCTATAGATCAGGCTGGCTCTACACCTATCTCTGCCTCCTGAGTGCAGGGATTAAAGGATTATAGCCTGGGAACCATTCTTGTTCAATTAACCTACTGTGAGGGAAAGTTAATAACTAGAAGATACTCATGGCAAGAAGAGAAAACCAGAAAGAACAAGTGCCTCTGCCAATAGATATGGACAACTCCCTGACTGGAGAACACATTCTCCCTGCCACCCATTATCTTAAGGACAAGGCCACTGAGCCCGCTGGTCCTAGAGAAAGAAAACACCTTAACCTTGTAGGTGCAATAAACAATCCCACCTTGTAAAAACTTTGAACTCTATGAAATCTCTGGAACCTTGGAGGAAACCTTATGGGCTGAGACTAGCAGCCTCAAGCCTCCCTTTCCCTTTAAAAACGCTTTTCAACTGTAAGTGGGCACCTTACTCTTCTGATAGAGTGAGGTCCCATCCTGTTCTTAGCAATAAAAACCTTTAGCTTTTGCAACCAGGAGTCATTTCCTTGGAGTTGGAGGAAACCCGGTAGGCACAATACTACAAGGCTTTTTCTTATTATTTATTATTTATTTTTTCTTTTGTGTTTTATTTTGAAAGAGAGAGTTAGGGGCACAAAGAGAGTGAAAGGATGAAGCAGGTGGGTAAGGGGGTGGTATCTGGGAAAACTGGGGGAGGGGAAAGCATGATCAAAATACTCTGTGTGAACAAAATTTAAGTACAAGATTATGACTGATGGATCCCCTACTAAAACTCAAATAAAACATTTGTTTATGAAGTTTTTAATCTATGTTTGAGTAAAGTATTGAAATATAAAGTGAAAAACGTGCACACATTTCTAAGTCTTCCCATCGTTTTCTACAACTTTTTACCAGAAAGGGTTAAAATATGAGTGTATGCATAGAAATGCACATGCAATGGTAGGCCTTCATATGTATGTTTGTAACATTAAATGAATATTAAGAGAGTTTTCACTGTGTAATACCACCTAGTGATTAAGAATATTGCCTTCTGGGATGTTTTCTCCCATTAACACAAATTATCTGAAAAGCTTATTTAAGTTGCAGAACTTAATTACAGACTAACACATTTTTTGGGGGATTAATTGGTAGTTTTAATATAGAGTAACTATACTTTAGTAGGTCACTAAAAAGTCACATTATACCAATTAGTAATGGAGTAAAATAGGCATATTTCTTTCTATATATTAGAATCTGTTTCAGTTGTTGGTCACTAAAGTTCTACATCTATTTCTGTAGAATCTTTTTAAAGATATTTTTACAGGAAGGTATAGAGAGATATATACTATGTTATATAAGTCTGTCTTCAATAAGATAACTACTGGGGTAGGAAGCAGAATTATTATTCTCAGATGAGCTTTACTCTAAAAAAATATAGCATTTGAACTTTGTCCATTTATTGTATATAGAAAGAAATTTATTACAAGTGACAATTCCAGTGTTCTTATAACATTTGTCCCTTAAGACAAATAAGGAAATTCCAACATCTGCTGGCTAGAAGCAGGTAATTACTCCTGTATTGGATATCTTACTCTGAAGTTTCTGTTTCCAAACTTGTTTTCATTATATCTGTTCATAATATTTATCTACAAATGGCCCTGTTTGAGTCTTCCCTATCTCTTTACTGGAATGGTAGAAAGAAACATTGCCCTCATTCCTGAAGATAGTATCAACACAAAATCACCTAAATGACCATAAGGGATTTATAACAAGAAAGTAAATTAAACACTTAATATAATTCCTTCAAAAATAATTACTCAGGTCCAGTGAGTACTGTTCATGGAATCACTGAATTTGTTTCGCTTCTGATCTCCTCTTGACCAGTAGATTGCTATCTTTACCTTACATCGGCTTTTTCTTAGGCCTAAATTATCAAAAGCTTTGCAACTTTCAGAAACTTTCAAAATATTTCACCTTGTCACATCACCCTATATGTTAATAATATTTAATTGAGAATAGTCTGACACAGAAAATTATTCATTCCTCCCATATGGAGGAAACACAGTTTTGTGTGAGTAATATTTCTTATTAACCAACATCTCTGTTTAAAATCTCTTCCATGATTGAGTAAATAATCTATGAGTTCTAAGTTATCATTAATATTTAAAGTGCCAACTGTCTTTTCTTGATACTTTACAAAAACAAAAATTATTAAACATTGACTTAAATTACTCATTAGAAATTGCTACCATCTTTGAGTACAAGTTATCTTGATAGAAGTCATTGTAGGAAACTGAAATGTCTCCTATAGTATCACAATTCAAGCAGTATAAATAATTTAGTTTTCTGGCTTGAGTAACTATGAGAATTTTATTCATTGTTCTTCCTCTTTTAATAACAGCAGATACTGAAGCATTAAGACCCCACCCAGAATAGTCTGAGCTAATAGTAAACAAAAGATGCTTCAAAATGTAAGGGTGCCTTATTAGGAATTCAGCTTATTCTCAAGACAGTTCTTTGATATTCAAACATTGCTTGCTCTGTTTATAAAAAGAAATTTATCATTTACAAAAGTATATCCAAATTTTTTCTTATGTGTGTAATATGTATACACATATACATATGTACATATGGGCATATGCATTACTAACACATGCACATTTAAACACATGTACATTCTATATTTTCTGAATCACAATGCATCAGAAATATAGTAGGAATTGTATGGAAAATATGATGATACTAAATCACTTTGAAATGTAGTACTCTTACAAGTTCTTAAACCTTTTCTCTAGTAATTAACAAAAGGATGTAAATAGTGTATGGACTTATTCTTTAACCCAGTGAGTTCTGTTACATTTGTACCTGTGAATTGGAGTAGAGCTATTCACTGGAGCAGGGGTAATCTACCAGGATGTTAGCAGATTTGATCAAAATACAATGTATACATGTATGAATATGTCATGAACAGATTTAGACAAAGTGATTTCTTGTTAAAATAATCTTACTAATAGTTATATAAAATGATTTTACCTGCATCATAAGTGATCTGTCTCTTTGTATTTCCCCCCATTCTCAGCTCCTCTGAGGATCCTTACTGTCCTGATTTATTAACTGTATCACAAAGCTTCTAATTGTTTGACGCTTTGCTGCATTCAGCAGCATCTTTGTTTAAAAATGTCTGCCCAGTAACAATAATTCTCTGTTTTTATCCATTGAGTAGGTCATTTCTCCAATCTAGCATATCAGAATTCATCGACTTTTTCCATTTTTCATGATATTAACATTAATGAATGAATCTTGCTTTTAATCCCAACACTTGGGAGGCAGAGGCTGGGGGAATCTCTATGAGTTGAAGGCCAGCTTGGTTTATAGAGTGAGTTCATGACACAGTCTAAAACAATACAGAGAAACCCTGTCTCAAAAAGACAAAAACAAACAAACAAACAAAAAGAATCTTAAATAAATTCCAATGGTGAATTTCAACTAGCCCCCACCATTTTACTGAAATAATTAAATTTATTTTTCTAGTTATAAAATTTATTTTCCATAACAGAAATGTCAAGTCTCCATGAAATACAAGATTTTCTTCTCCTCCTCCTCCTCCTCCTCCTCCTCCTCCTCCTCCTCCTTCTTTTTCTTCTTCTCCTCCTCCCCCCTCCTCCTTCTCCCTCCCCCATGTATCTAGGTTAAGAGAGTATCTCTCCATAGGGAATGGGTCCTTAAATCCCATTCATGAACTAGGGAAATGCCCTGGTTCCACTAAGCCTTCTTAAGTGAAAGGAGTCTACTTCCCCCACAAGCATTGAAAAAGATCTTTCCTTTAACCAAGTATTGTGTTTGTTTATTAGATTCCAAGTAGTCTGGAATGACTTCAGAGTGTTAAACATCTTAATCTACTGCAAAGCCTTAATATGATTTACAATGATCACTATGTTTTACTACTGTTAGGAGCAGCCCACCAGACAGAGTAGATTCCTCAGACAGTCTCCAGCCAACTGAAAGTCTTTATTCCAGAAAGCTGAGTCTACTTTCAGGTTATTTGGCTACCAAGTGAATCTGAGTATTTCGAGAAAAGTCTTTTAACAACTTGAACCACATCCTGTTATTTTGAACAGCAGCTGCAGTAGAGATTTTGTACAAGCAAGCAGTATAACAGAAACTAAAATAACTGTAGGGGGAGGTTTGCCCAAGCAGGTAATTTAAAAGAAGCCAAGATAAATTAGCTGGGGCATCTTGACCTCATGTACCTAGAATAGAGCTGAGTGATTTCCCACAGGATGTTTTCATGAAAAGATCAAATTCTAGTCAAACCTAAAGTAGCCTGAGAAGGAATAAAAAATGAAGGAACCCATGCACTATCTTATCCTGTCTCAATACAACATAGAAATACATGAAAAAGTTTTTCACACATTTTTCTCTATGAGAGCACACCATTAACATTATCAATATATTAAGACTGACCTAAACAAGAAAGTACTCTGAATCATTAATGACATGCCTATTATTGCTCTCACTTAGCTTGCCACCCTGATTTTTTTTTTCTGATAGAGTATGTTGATTACCCTGAAAGTGCTATGTGTTTTCTTTAATTTGTTCCCCTGCTCTACTTGGATGGATGGATTTATTTGATGAGAATGTACCAATGACTTCTCACTATACTCAAGTAAGACTAGGAAAAGGATTTATTGCAGTTTCAAAAATATACCCTTTTGCTATTTGTCATCAACTCAGAATAATATTTGATGTTCTGACAGAGATGATTTGGAGCAATGGCTAAAATCAATTATCAACTCTTTCCTTCTAAGGCAATTGAGAGACTCATCAACAGAAAATGTGAGACTTTGATTTGACTGACACAATTCTACCATCAATAGCAAAATTTATTTGACCATGTCTTTCACATATGCAAAAATAAAGCTTAAAAACATCAAATTTTTAGAAAAACCTTTTAGGTAAAATATATGAAACTTCACAGATTATAAGCTATTGAAATTTTTTTCATTATCTTTTTCTAGGTTTTTGGCATTTTACTTTGAATATATAAACAACTTTGACTTGGAAAGAATTGTAATTATTTGTAAAAGACAATTGGAAAATATATTGGAATTGTGTATTAATATCCCCACAAACACCTGTAAATGAAGCCAATGCTAAGAGAATAACTGTCAAATAATTATTAATTAGCCAAAGATAAAGGTTCAATTTATTAGTACTACTGATTTCTTCATGTATAAAATCACATAATTGATGGGAGATGTCATTCTGTATATGTTTCTCATACTGGTTAATGAATAAAGCACTGTTGACCAATCGGAAAACAAGATGGGCAGGACTAGGAGACAAGGAGGAAATAGGAAGAAGCAAGATGGAGAGACTGGGGAGACGAGACGCTGGCCCCTTTCCCCAGTAAGAAGACCATGTGGAAATACATAGAAATGGGTTAATTCTTAAGACAGAGCTAGCCGACAAGAAACTAGTACCTGGCCAACAGAATTATATCAAATACAGAGTCTCGATGTGTTATTTAGGGATGGTGCGGTGGTGGGACAAGACCAGATGGCAGGTGGAAAAACCGTACGCCTTACACATAATATTTTACAGGAAATATTCTCAATCATGTTACATAAAAATTTTAGTTCCAATTAAATTACATTTTAATTAAATATATCAAGCTAATTTTTTAAAATAAAAGAACAGCAAAATGTAAAAGGCAGAAACTCTTGACAGTAGCAAAAACAAACTTGCTTTTAATTAAATGAAGTGTTTAAATCTGTCTACTTCATAGCACACAAAGTTTTATCACATGGCTCATTATATTTACTTATATGTAGTGTATAGTACAGATTGATCTTCTGTTGTGAAGATTATAGAAGACATAAGACCGAAAATTAGTCGGTAATAGTTAAGACCCATAAAATCAATCCATAGCAATTGCTCTTATGAATCACCTAGGCAAACTGTATGAAGTCTTTTATCTCTATACATATCTCTTGCCTTTCTTTCCTACGCTATATATTTTATTTAATATGTAATAAGATGCCTGCAATATTAGCTGGGCTTCTTATTCTAGAATCTATTTCATATACTCAATTACTCTGTTAGACTAAAAATTCACTATCATCGAGTCTCTCTCCTATGAAGCCACCATAGCGAGGGGAGGGGAGGTGCGGGTTGGCGGAGAAGAAAAGAGAGCTGAGAGGTGAAGGGAGAGAAGGAAACACTGTAACCCACAATTCTCCCAGGGCTCTACTTGTATAGTGAAAACTAAGACTCTTTCTGCCCATTTGTAAAGACATCTGCCCATTTATACGTCGTCCATAAAAAGATAACATTTAGATGACCCAGCTTGACTAGGAGTTGTAAAGGGCAGGAAGCCTGGAAATGATTTGAAACAATAAAGGAAAGCCACTGTCTCAGCCTCCACTAAAAGCAGATGTGATGCATATGAATAGGGTAACATCATCAGAAGGGTAGACAACCATACCCAGAGTCCGGTGACAGAGACAGAGACTGAAGAGACAGGATTCTAGAGTCATGCAGGGCTTCATAAATCAGGCTCAACACTTAGAACTTTGGAGGAGTCACTGAAAAATGTTAAAGCAGAGGTGAAATGAGGTTGGATTTCCATTTTTAAGGAGATCACTATGACATCTACTTTGACAACTGTTTTTTAAGAAGGCAAGACTAGAAACTGGTATTATTTCAAACTCTTGAATTAGGCCAGGTAAATGTTTGTCCTTCTGCCCCTGTTGTCTCTTGGTATCATCTT
The DNA here is from genome assembly GCF_943737965.1 of Phodopus roborovskii. Lineage (NCBI taxonomy): Eukaryota > Metazoa > Chordata > Mammalia > Rodentia > Cricetidae > Phodopus > Phodopus roborovskii. The sequence continues at coordinate 83,038 of NW_026125500.1, forward strand.
ATCTTTACTATTGTCTCCCATCTCAGATTCCCTAGCCCTGACGGAGTCCAGTCTTTATGTTTCCCCCTGCTCCTATCCCCTCCAGTTGCCTCTGCATGTTTTCATTCCCTTAAACACAATAAAACTTTCTCTCCAATGAAGTCAGCATTTCAGTACTTTCTTTCTTCAAATATTTTATTCTTTTAAATTACATTTAATTCCCAACTACGGTGTTTCATCTCAGCCCTCTCCTGCCCACCTTACCCCCACGCGCGCGCACACACAGCCCACCAACAGGAGTTTCCTGATTGTGGCCCTAGAATACAATGGGCTATTTTAGTGAAATGCTTTGAGTAAAATAGAAAACAAACAAACAAAAACTGACTTTTGCTACTTTAATTTCTTACCCATAGTAGAAAACATATTCATATTATGAGGAATATAGGGAAAGAGTATTCTGATACCTGGGTTGTTTGTTCCCTATTCTTTCTGTTTTCAGTCCATTTTTCAGATAAGAATGCATCTTGTGGTTTCCTATTTATGAAAGATTTAATGATGAAATTTGAAAAAGAGGAGCATGGTATTTGCAATATCCTGTGACCTGATTCTACACTAAGATTTTATATATTCTCAATATTGAATAGTTTTTTACGCTTTCTTATTTTCTAGGGATCTGGGCAGCATGATTGTTTCATTTTATGTGCAGAAAAAGAAAAAGCAAGAGAAGACACTGATGTGTCTACTTTCTTAACAAGTAAGTTATGGTGCACAATACTTGGATAAACTTTATTCACATACACACACACACACACACATATATATATATATATATATATATATATATATATATATATTGTAATAGAGCAGTTTAATATAAGATTCAATCAAAATATATTTTCAGTACCGAATCTACTGTCGTTAAACCACAGGGATAATACTAAGCAGAACACCCAATAATTTGTCTTGCATCACTGGACTGGTATCTCTCCTAAACATTAAAACCACCCTTCTTTCATTCCTGGAAATCATTATCCTAGTCTACATCTGTGAGATTGACTATGTGGAATCATTCAGTATTTTTCTTTGACTGTCATTTTGTTGAATATAATTGTATCTATGTTTTCACAATGGAAAGACGATTTCAGGATGAACAATATTTCATATAAATGCACACACACACACATATGTGTGTGTGTAAAATGTTTCTTCTATTTTCTTGCACTTTTTAATTTCTATCTCTTGGTTATTGTGAGTAGTGTTGAAATGAACAGAGAAGAATGGATTCTTTTAAAAATATTTTCATCCACCTCTTCTGAATCGTACTCAGGAATGGAGACTGCTGGCACATGTACTAATTCTATATTTACTTCCTGGTGTAGACTAGATATTTTACGGATGATGTTCCCCATACTAATGGGTAAGAATTTCCAAATTCATTTTTATTCTTTAGGAGCAAAGCTTTTCTACCCTAAGCTGTATCCTCAGGAGTTTATTCCAACTCATTTTCTGTTTTTGTATTGTAACTAATTATCGGCCATACTGTTTTCACTTTACTTTTTGTTTCAGTTATTTCTTTTTTCTGTTAATATTATAATGAACTTTATGTCATCTCCACTTTACTTTCCTCTCTACAACCCAATCTATGCATTCCTCTTTGCTGTTTCCAAATTATAGTCTCTTTTCTCAAATATATGTATTCATATTTGAAAATATGTATATGTGTGTATGTGTGTGTGTGTGTGTGTGAGTGTGTCTTCCTAAAAACATAGATACAACTGAGTTAGTCTGTATAAGGATACTTTTATGTGTACTTTTGAGGCTAACCATATGGTATGCTGTAAGCAACTGCTGTGCTTTTCCCTTGGGAATCTATTCCTCCTGCTCTCATTCCCTACTTGCCTGTGACTCTTTCTAACGTCTTGAGATCCCCTGTGTATTGCTGTTGTCCTTTTTCATCTCACATTTATAGAGAAATGGTGAGAACTCAAGAATTGAGCTTCTCCCATTTTTATGACACACAGTCTCATAGCACACTCTCCAATTTTCTGTCTCTCAAAATCTTTCCAGTCTATCCTCTGAATTTTCTCTTACCCTTAGGTGTAGGGTTGTGTTATAGATAAATCCACTGAGACTGCGCTCCACAACTCTGCATTTTGATTGGTTTAGTTTTCTGTAGTGGTCTCTGTTGTAAAGAGAAGTTTTCTTAATTAGGATTGCCTGTGGGTATAAGGACAAATATTGAAAATGTAGTTAGAAATAAAGTTAGTTTAGTAAAGTGGCCTGTGTTTTGTTTTTTGTTCTGTTTTGTTTTGTTTTGCCAGATCTGTGAATTTTTTATCCCAGTAGTTTTGGCTAAAGTTCTACCATCATGCATGATTTCTTTCATGTTATGAGGGTCTTAAATCCACCTGTAGACATTCAAGGACTGCATGCTACTCCTTCCATGTTAGGTACATGTGCCATGCTGGTTATTATTTTGGCTCAATGGTGTCATAGCTTGTCATAACTGTTGGTTGTCTTCGTCCTTGACAAAGTTGTATAGAGGACCCTGAAATCTAGTCCTCAAAGTGGAGGCTTTCAGATCAGATACAGGTTAAGGGACTCTGCGCCCCATGATGGATGTGTATAGTGCCTTCAGAAAATGAGTACTTGACTTCTACCACTGAGGGGCACTCAAGAGCAATAGCCAAACCTTGTAATGCCTTGGAAGTCTAGTGCACAACTCTGACCAATAAATCAAGAGAGGGCTATTTGTGTCTGCTGTTGAAGTTTTTGTTAAATAGTCTTTTGATCTGATAAGAAGCACTGGCAGACCAAATGAGCAATTTTAATTTAAGCTAGAGATGTATGTTTACACATTAAGTATACTATAGGTATTTCTAGGCAAAAAATAAATCTTATGACTTTTTAAAGAAGTGCTTTTTGTCATTTTGATCTCCTGCCTCCCTTGTTACAGCTACCCCACTTCACTCATTTGCCATTCCTCCATCATATCACTTATACCCTGCTATGTAGTTTGCAAGTAAATGGATGGTAATTAAAAACATACTGTGTGAAGTAACTCAGACCCAAACTTCTAACCAACAGCCTCATGTTCTCTCTCATCAGAGGCGCCCTGATCCTAACCCCAAATATTAATTTTATGAAGTCTTTTGATATTAAATCCTAACCACTTGCTGTTATATAGCTTCATTTCCCTCATCCTCAAGAGTACTAAAATTTCAACATTATTTTCTTCATTTTTTGACTCTATTCATGAGTTTCTTAAGTTTTAAATATTAGTGAAATTATTCTGCAATTGATTTTTCTTTATTTTTCCAATTTGCTTGTCTGTCTTTCTGTTAACTATTTGCTTCTTTGTTTATCTATAACATGGGTAAATTATGAATTAAAGAATTACAAAGGTGAGTGTGTGATAGAATGTCTATCACCAATCTTCTAGCCAAAAGTGTGACCTAAACACAGAATTCTCTATAAAGGAAATTCAAATGGCTGATAAACACTTAAAGAAATGTTCCCCAGAGCACAGGGGAAGTGGGGGGGGGTAGTGAATGGAGAGAGAAATAGGAGAGGGCGAGGGGGAGGAGAAGAAAACACGTGCAACTAGGAAGATTGAGTCCAGGTAGGAATAGAAGACAGGAGAGAAAGAAATAGAGGCAGAGAGATAGAGAGAGAGAGAGAGAGAGAGAGAGAGAGAGAGAGAGAGAGAGAAAGAACATACAAGAGGGAGCCAATATTTGTTTGAAGAGAAAATTGAAAACAAAGAAAGGTCTAGAGAACTACAAGATTGCTGCCAACTAACAATTTGAGCGTCCATGGAAAGGCTACCAGAAATGCCCTTCCCAGATAGTGAGATCAACAACTAACTTATCCATGGAGCCCTCATCTAATACCTGTTGGAAACAGGAGCAAACACCCGTACATAAACACTGAGTTGAACTAGAACCTAGATACAGATGAAGAGGACAAGACTGCATACTACCCTGCCAATGCCCCTCCCTCCTCTTCAACACATCCTGGAACATACCTCTCACTGAAGCCTCCTCTTCCTCAAGAGTCCAGGCCCACATCCTAAACCCTAAAACCAGGCCAACTACCTAAAAACCAGGCAAAATCCTCTTACCCAACCAGAAGTCAGGCCAACATCTGAAGCCCACAGAGCAGATCAGAATCCATGCACATATACATAGCCAGAACATCTGCCTCAAACTTGAGCACCAAATTCTTGATAGACCAGAGGCCATTATACATACATACAGGCCATTATAAGTCAAATCCCAATATGGACAGAGATGCTCTACTCAACCAAAGGACATAGGACACAGAATAGCAGAAAGAGGAAAAAAAACTGAGGAAGAGAACACCCTTTCAACAAAGAAACAAAGACAAATCCAGAAATTTACACTGAGACCTATAATCACTTCTAATTCAGGTGCATCAATATGTGTAAGAATGAAAACAACAGGGAGAAAAATATGTCACCACCAGAGCCCATTCTTCTCACTACTGTAAACCCTGAGTGTCCCAACAAGTGGAACTACAAGAAAAATGACCTTAAAACCAACTCTTTTATGATAATAAACATTCTTACAGGGAGCTGAAAAGTTCCAGTAAAGGAACCAAGGAAATTACTACCAAAAAATTGGAGGACATGAATAAACTTCTAAAAGAATGTCAAGGAGCCTAAGAATATTAAAAAAGAAGAGGGTGAAGGAAATGATTGAAGTCATGGACATCAAATTTGAAGTAACAAAGTAAGCAAAATGTTGAAGAATTCCAAATATAGAAAATCTGGATAAACAAACAGAAACTGCAGTTGCAAGTATCACTAGCAGATTTCAGAGATGAAAGAGACTCTGACTCATTGAATAAATAGAGTCATCATTTAAAAAAAATGCTAGAGTTAAAAAAACAAAAAGCTCCTAACACACAAGAAATCAAGGATACCATGAAAATTTCAAACCAATGAATAGTAGAAAGAGAAGAATCCTAGCTCCAAAACCCAGAAAATACATTTAATAATTCCATAGTAGAATTTCCCTAACCTAAAAAAGGACATCTCTATAAAGGTTCAAGAAACTGAAAAAACACCAAACAGCTTAAGAAAGTCTGCACATGACATAATAATCAAAACATTAAATATACAGAACAAACGAATATCAATGCCAGCTAGGGAAAAAGGACATGTCACATAAAAATGCAGAGTGATAAGAATTATTCCCAACTTCTCAATGGAGACTCTAAAATCCAGGAGGTCATGGATATATACCTTTCAGACTCTCAGTTACCACAGAAGCTACAGATGCTAGTTCAGACAATTACACCCAGTAGAAATTTTTTATAATTAATTTTTATTTAAATTAATAACAATCTTATTTTATGTACCAATCCCCTTCCCCTTTTCCTCCTGTCCTCCCATTCCCCTTTCCATCCTACCTGTCCCATCCACTCCCTAGGGAGGTTGATGCCTCCCATGGGGGAACCATCAAATTCTGTCACGTTATTTTGGGTAGGACCGAGGCCCTCCCTTGTGTATCTAGACTGAGAGAGTATGCCTTCATAGGGGATGGGCTCCCAAAGTCTTAAAATGCACTAGGGATAAATACTGGCCCCATATAGTTTTCTTAAGTGAGAGGATCCTACTTCCCTCAAAAACATTGTAGAAGTTCTCTCCTTTAATGACCAGAGTTCTGGTAAGAAAATAATAAGGTATTTTTTTTTTTTTTTTTTGCTTATTAGGTGCCACTTAGTGTGGAATGACCTGAAAGTGTTAAATGTCTAGCAAAAGGGGATACTTAGCCTGAACTGGTAGTTCAGGTCGTTATGATCAAGCATAGCTACCAGTGGAGGAAGTGGAACTCCAACCCAGGCACATAACCTTTAACTTACAGCATATCTGGCCTACGCCATTTGATGGGGCTAGGCTGAAGCAGAGATTGTGAGAGTGGCCATCAAATGGCTGATCCAGCCTGAGACCTATGCCAAGATATTGAGCCCATCCCTAACACCTCCTGGAGTTCTGGCACACAGAGGGTAGAGAGTCTAGAGACCTAGAGGATATACCAATGACAACTGAAGAAGAAATGTCAACACAATGATGCTAATGATATTCTGTTATACTCATACATTGCTGCCTACCCCAATAATCATCAAAGTCACTTCATTCATCAGTTGGTGGAAACAAGCATAGAGGCCCAGAGTCAAACATTAGCCCACACTGCAATAATCTTGATGAAAACAGGGACTGTGGAAGCCAGAGGGGTCAAGAGAATAACAAGAAAAACCACAGAATCAACTACACGGGGCTCCTATAGGTCTCACAGAGACTGAACCTACAACCAGGGAGCTTGTATGAGACTGTCCTAGTCCCTGGACACATATATGACAGCTGTGTACCTTGGTCTTCTTGTGGGTCTCCTAACAATGGGAGCACAGGCTGTCACCGACTCTTTTCCTGATTTTTCAGAACCTATTCCTCAGACTGGCTTTACCTTACCTCACCTTAATTCATCCTTAATAAACTTTTATTTTACTTTATTGTTTATAGTCTCCCTTTCTTGACAATTTCCCTTTATATATAAATGTTTCTCTCCTGCCTAGTACAATTTTTTTTTAAATCAGCTACAGTCACAAATCTCCACACAGCCATCATTATACATCTCTCTTGTTTGCATGTGCGTTCATCATAAGAGCACTTTACACAATTCCTAGGCACACCTTCCCTGCGGCTGCAGCTTTCACACAGCTGTCTCTGCTACCCACTCACAAACACACAAACTTCTCCATTATTCCCTCATTCTTTGCTCACTTTCATTCATTCATTCATTCATTCATTCATTCTCTCATTTTTCTCAAGCTTTTTCCAATTCTTTAACTTTCATATTCTCTCTCCCACAGCAGCTTTCTCCTGCACTTTCTGCCCCCTGTGCCCTTCATGGCTGTCCCTTCACTCTGTCTCACCACCCCCTCTCTGCCTCTGCTCTACCCCTCTGCCTCGTCGCCATGCTTTGTTGTCTTTTACCTCTTCTATGCTCTCTCGTCTTTTCACACCCAAACTATCGGATAAGTATAGGTTGTTTTACAAGGCCCTACCCAAACGTCAAAAGATAAATTAAGTCATGTAGTTTTTCTCAGGCTAGGAATGTCACAATGACCTATGCACATAGATCTAAGGTGTTGAGAGGGTTCCTAGACAGAAAATGGGGTTGGAGATTAAGACATAACAATAGTAATTAGCTAACTGGACTAGAGCCTGAACCTGGGACTATGTGCAGATTAAAGCTGATTCAAATTCTGGCTTTAAATCAGCAAAACAACAATGACCTTGTGTATTTGTCTCTCAGGGCAACAAGATATTGTCTCCAGAGGCAACCAGCCTGGTTTGAATTTACTAGGAAGTCTAAAGTTAGGCTGCCTATGTGAAAGGCTGTCTTTGTGACCGAGAATGCTACGTCAGTCTGAGGAATGTAAAACATCCTACTATTATTTCTGTTCTTAAATATAACACAGATTAAGCAGAAAAATCATCTTCTGGCCATCCACACTTATATTTGCGGCCAACAAATATAAAAAACCACCAAATGGCTGTGGAAAGAACCCCACAGCTGTTCGTACTAGGGAGAAAGAACCGTGGTACCCAATAGAGTTAAATGAATACCAGTCATTCAATCAACAAACCAATGGCTTTGCCAAGTGGGGAGCCCCAATAATGCCTGGTGATTTGGCTTTTCCAAGTAGAACTCTCCAACAATATCTAATTTGTTGACTTGTTAAATACCAGTTGTCAGTGATGTACTGCTCCATGTCTCACTGCAATGAATGAGTAAAATGGTATAATGAAAATTGCAGGCAAATCGATAAAACAAGTTAAATCATCCTGAAGGAGGAATCCCAGACACAGAAAGACATATATGATATGTAATTGCTTATATGTAGACATTAGGGGTTAAGGCAATGTTAACCAACCTACAGTCCATAGAAACACAGAAGGCTGGTATAGAATAGAGTAGAGTAAGACACTACAGTGTTTAGAGCTACCTTGTTAGGAAAGAAAAATAAAATATGTAATTATGGATGGTTGGGGATGCTGTAACTTGATGATCTAGTAGGATAGGGAGTAGAGAGGGCATTAAGGGAAGGAATACAGGTAAAGACAGGAAAAATTTAGGACCATTTGAAGGGTAGTAAGGAAACCTAATACAGTACAAATGTCCTAAAATATACACAAATATTAAGGTAAATTAAATTGAATTACCAAGTAATGGAGAATACAGAGTCACAACTGGTCACCCCTTCTATTACTGAGATTAAGTTGGTCTATGATCTTCTTAATTGTTTCAATTCTTGACTATCTGTGTATATTATCTATCTGTTTTTACTTTTTTTTTTAATTTTCAAGACATAGTTTCTCTGGTTGTCTGGGATTCACTCTGTAAATGAGGCTGGCGTTGAATTCATAGAGATCCAACTGCCTTTACCTCAAAAGTGTTGGGATAAATGCATGCACCAGTCACTACCACCTAGAACATATTTTTTTTTTAAATGAGCTACAAGTGTTGAAATTCCCTTTTATTATTATACTATTGCCTATTTCTACTTCCAGGTCTATTGTGTTTCCTTAGTATATTTACCAGTTGATTATTAGACATGCATTTTTTGTAGTTGTTAAAAATCAACCATTTTATCATAGCACATTTATTTAAATGTATGCCCTTTGATTTTATGACAGTTATTTATTTAATGTCTGTTGTGTGTCACGAGTTCCTTTGCCCTTCACAACTTAACTGTGCACTAAGTTTGTGGAGAACATTTTACCCATTTCCTTGTAGCTTCCTGTGTCATATGTAATATGACTTTGGATTGCATTAATTTCTTCTTTAGAAATTATGTCTTTTTTAGGCATAACTTTTAAAGTAATTTTCTCATTTTGCATACCAATCCCATACCTTTGCTCATATTATCATTCCTCCCTCCATTTGACTAGTCTCTGGGAGCTCAGCCCAGTGCTTGGCTGTGCATCTCCGCATCTGCCTCCATTAGTTGCTAGATGAAGATTCTAAGATGATAATTTAAGATAGCCATCAATCTGATTACAAGGGAAGGCCGGTACAGTTACCCTGTCCACTAATGCTTACGAGTTAGTTGGTGTTATGTTTGTGGATTCCCAGGAACTTCCTTAGAGTTTCTCACTAGCCCCATAGTGACTCCCTCAATCATGATATAACTTTCCTAGCTCTCATTCTCTGTCCTTCCCCTAATTCTACAATACAGTTCCCTCATATCCTCCTCCTCCTTCCCTTCTCCCTTTCCCTGGCCCCCATCACTCTCCCAATTTTCTCAAGACATCTCTATATCCCTTTCCCAGGGGATCCATGTATGCCTCTCTTAGTGTTCAATTGTTACATAGCTTCTCTGGAGTCATGGTCCATAGGCTGATTATCATTTGCTTTACATCTATTATCCACTTACACTGAGTACATAACAGGGTGTTTTTTTGTTTATGTGTTTGTTTGTTTTTGTTCTTGTTTCTTGTTGCCTGCAAATTTCAAAAATATATTGGACTATATTATAAATTAACTGCGAAATTTAATCAATATATGTTAACATTACTATTGAGAGTGAAAGACTAGTCTTACATTTCATTAATTGCTCATTGTTTCATGCTTCTTCTTGTTTGTAAGTACATGAAAAGCAGGGAAGATACCTCATTGAACATTACAGGATGGAGGACAGACTTGGATGACCATTCTCTGTTTTCTTTTTTGTTCTGAAGCATGGTGATGTATTAGACGCTCCATATGCTAGGCTAGCTGGCCTATGAGCTTCTTCTGTGGATTCTCTTGCCTCTGCCTTCCATTTCAAGAGTAGAGAGCTGGGATGTCAACCGTTGCTGCTGGGGTTGCCCTTCCTGAACTTTCTATGCCTTTTGGGAATCTAAAGTCATGTCCCCTTTCCTTTTCTACTTCCTTCCCTTGTGACTTGATACACTCAACTTAATCTGGTAATTTTTTCTTTCAGGTCATAGGTCATACCCATTACTCTTTATTATTTTATTACTCTTCATTACATGTCTTTTTCTACTATACTTTGCTGAGTGCTAATTTTATGACAATTCTGTGCTTCTGATATTTCTCCTTGTAAACTAATATATCTATAATAACATTAGTTTCATTCCTGTATTTTCCCCCTTATCATAACAAGCTAACAAAACTGATTTAGTATCCTATCTTCCAAGCTGGCAATTCTTCTAAATTTATTTGTTCTCCTCCTTTATATTAGTATTTAATATTTTGCTACTGTTACATGAACCTTCACATAAAACATAATAGCTTTAATTAGACAACAGAGTATCAAAACCTTTTGGAAATAAAACAGCTCAGATCAGCAATTCAATATTTTCATCTTATAGCATTATTTGTAAAATGAAAACTCTATTTAAATTATCACTATATTTTTAGTAAATATTTCAAACACTCATACCATTCATTTCAGAGCAGTTTATACCTGGAGCAAAAATTGTATTAAAACATTTCCTGAATCATCTCTTATGAAATAGATATGTTTTCAAATTGTTTTGTATGCATATAATAAAGACATCATAGAAAAGTAAGGGTCTAGACTAAAATAAATCAATTAAACTATTAATGTAAATAGTACCTGGAATGCATGGCAATGTCAATTCTACAAAACTGGTATTAATGCTCATCTCTAAGTCAGTTTTGGCCAGAACACCAGAACAGCAAGCACATATCAAGTGGGCAATAATTTTTTTTTACGTTGAATTCCTACCTTTTATTGCAGAGAACAATTTAATCCTCAGTTTATAAGTCATAAATATTAGAAATCCATGAGGGATTCACTTCAGGTTTAGCTTTTTCAACCTGGCTAAAGACCACCTAGCAAATCCATTTAATTTTCCAATTGAAAACTTTATTTGAAAGCAATTTTATTAGCTTCTTGCTCATCCACGACAGTACTTGACTTGGTAGAATAAATTTCAGTGATCTGAAATTGAACTCAAGTATCTCACACAACATTCAGAAAATAATGTATAAAAATAAGGGATACATGGTTGTAAGCCAGATCTTACATGTTTTTATAAGTTTTGTTAATGAGCTTTTCTTTACATACACACACACACACACAAACACACACACACACACACACACACACACACAGATTATATATATTTATATGAGATTTTTTCCTTTTACTTTAGGTTCTGTACAAGGAAAACTAGACCAAGCATAGCAAATTCGGGATTTCTGGTTTGTTCTGTTTGCTTAAGAAGATATTGACTGAACAGAGCTGTATGTCAGCAGTTTCTGAAGGAGAGCTGACTTTTATTGGTAAATTATTTAAAGTAGAATACAAAATGAAGTACCTAGATATTCTCTCATTCTCAATGATTTTCTAGTAATCAGGTAATTATGCTACACCATATGCTATATAGGGAATCTGAGTTAAATGAAAAAAAAAAATATTGCGCTAAAAGAGGGGATGGGTGTGGTTTATCTGTTTAACATAGACACCAAGAGAATCTGTGGGAAGAGGGAAACCTTTGGATAATGAACATGACTAGTGATGATCATCTGTATATTCCTGAAGTTGTTGAGCAGACCTTCAAACGTGCAGATATCCTTCTAGAATCTTGTCTTCCAGGTTCTAATTGTGTCTTCTTGACTACATTTCTCAAATAATTGGGGAATACAAAGAAGCCTTTTGTCCCTTCGAGCTCTTATGTTTCCTATATTCTCATATGCCATCTTTCTAGTTAAACTCCTTGATGCCAATTAAAATGGAGAATAGAACAAATGCTACAAGATGAGTCCAAACTCCCTTCTGTTAAACTTAGTGAGCTAGGCAGTCGTGAGCTTTCGAATACTTCCCCTAATTAGGGTTTCATTGACACTCTCACTCCATCATGTGTACATAATCATCATCTTCCTAAGAGATGATTCCACATCATAGATCATGAAATATCTGTCTATATTCACAAAACTTTTTTTTTTTTTTTTTTTTTCGACAGGGCTTCAGTGTCCTGAGAAGCTGTGGCTTGGCAGATGGCATGGTGCAGAGTGTAATTTGGCGTGCTATGTCTATCAGCTTGTGGTAACCCTCAGGCATCCTATCTCTACAGGAAACAGTCATGATGGCCAGGACAGCATGTGATGACCCATGGGAACATAATCACGTTAACTCCTGACTCTGCCAAAATAACACGTGGTCTTGTTATTAGCATTTCTAGGAAACCGACATCTATGAACAGACCTTAGTTGGACTGTTAGATTGCTTCGGGTTGCTTTGTCCTTTCTTCTGTTAGATTTGGCAGAGAATATGCTGTGGTGGTGTGACATTGGAGGCCTGCCAACTGATTGGCCTCACCTCTGCTGCATGCATGAATGACTTCAACTCATATTTCTAATTGTTCTTTTTTTTTCTCGTGCAATTAGAAATCTGGGATTTTTCTATCAGAATGCTATGGTATGCATTAAAGAGTATTAATAAAATAGACTTGCAAGCTCATCTTTCACACAAAAAAGGTAAAGGGTATATTAAGTAAAAATACAGATATATGAATTTGAACGTCTTGGATATGAATCATTAGGTATTTTTTTCCTATTCTATCTTTTTGCCCCTCTTTTTTAAAGTTCTCCATACATTATTTTATAGTTCAATCATTATTTCATTAAAGTTGGAATTTTATATTTGGGTTTTCCCAGTGGAGAAAACAACAATGTTAAGTACAATATTAAGCATAAGTATACTTTATAATTTACTCATAAAAGTACATTTGTGCCATCTAAATCTTCTTAGAGATGAAACAAATTCAGAAAATTTTCTTAACACTTCTTGATCTTTTTTTTTAGAAAAAGAATACTAAAATACTAAATAAAATATGTTAAATTATTTTTATCCCTTGAGTTGATATTCATTTAACCTATGGAAAAATGAAGATGATTTTGCTTAACTGAAGTGAACCTAGCTCTTAATGTCATAGATGAAGGGTGGAGTTCATATTCCTAGGGTCTCACAGTGAGGATAAAACCTTATCATAAGCGACACTGTACAGAATTTTAACTTTTAGCAATGATATCAGTTTGAAAAGGATATCTCTCTGTGATTTTAATTTGTTTCTCCATGATAAAAGCAATAGTGTAAAACATTGGTCTAGGTTGTACACTAATTTTTGATAAATATTTATTCAGTTCATTTGTTTTTTATTACAAAAAAGGCAATGCAATGCAGTGTATTTCAATCATGGTTTCTCCTACCAAAATTTTTCCCAGATCCACTCCACATCCTCAAACAACCAACCAGCTCTATGCATTCTTTCTCTTTCTGTATAGAAAACAGTCACACAAAAAAAAAAACTCAACAAAATAATAAATTAAAAAGTACTATACAAAACACACACACAAAGATACAGAAATTCTCTCTCTCTCTCTCTCTCTCTCTCTCTTACACACACACACACAAACACATACATGAACACATACATACACACAAACACAAACACACACACATACTCACACACAAAACCATAAAGTACATCAGAAACCATATAATCAAGCAAAAGACCAGTAAAACAAACAAAAAAAAATGCTATATCTCAGCAATATAACAAAATATCTACAAAAATAAAATAGAGTTTGTTTTGTATTGGTCATCTGCTACTGAGTATGGGGTCTACCCATAAACATGGTTAATATTCTCAGTAAGACTACATTAACAATAACTATTCTTTCCTTTGCTGTGTATGTCAATTGCAGATAGCTTATTGGATAGAGATGGGATCCTCTTTCCACTGAGACCCTGTCTGGCTTGAACACGTGCAGGCCTTGTGCATGGTGCCTCAGTATCTATAACTTTGTATGTACCTCCATGTCATCCATTTCCTCTGGCTCCTACAGTCTTTCCTTCTCTTCTATACAGCTCCCTCAGCCCAGAGGGAATGGCCTTGAAAACAAATCACATGTCACACCGAGTGTTCCAAAAGTCAGTTAGTCTCTGCATGCCATCTGATTTTGTGTTCCCTTATATCTTCCCATCATCTTCCAGAGGAAACTTCTCTGATGGTGACAATTTATTTGTGGTATAGAGGAGTGTCACTGGAGTCATTGTATTGCTATTTGCCTTTAGCAGAAAAGTAGTATTTTTCCCCTAGGTCCATGACATATCTAATCTCTGGTCTTGAGCAGTGTCTTCACTAGGTTCCATCTCATGGAGTAGGCAGGCCTTAAGTCCAATGTGAGTATGATTAGTTAATCCTGCAATATTTGTGTCACAATTACACTAACGTTGCTGGCAGGAAGGTCACCATACTATACTACAAGATTAGTAGCTGAGTTGGTGGCTCCCTTCTCCTGGGGTAGCTTGCAGAGTATTTTCAGTACCATGAATGCTAGTCCATAGTACAGAAGGCTCTGCTTAGGCACCAGCTTAACTTAATTGTGTACAGCAAGATACATTATTGTTGTCCTCAGTAATAGGGCCTTACCATCACTTTGTGGAGAGTAACCAATGGCAATAGCCCAAGATTTTTGGTAGTTTGTTTACTTGCTGGTGAAAAAATGAGTAGTTGGGGCCTTTGTCTCTTCCATTATTTGGTTAGTCCATTTACATTTGTTTTACAAGTCTATATGTATCTAAGAAACTTCTCCAGTATAAAGCTTTCATTCAGCCATTCAAATGATCCTTACTGTTAGTTGTCCCTCCTTGTATTTCTTTATCCCCTCCCCATTTAACCCTTCTGCTCCAATCTACCTCTTTTCTCCATTAATTATTACTTTATTTCCCCTTCCATAGGAGATTGTTCTTTTCCAATAGTCGCTTAATCTATACAACCTCTGTGTTTATATAGCAGATAATACACAATATTGGCATTTGGGGTCTGAGTTGGCTTATAAAATATGATCTTTTCCCTCCCTCTATCCATTTACCTAAATTTTTATAATTTCTTTTGTTTAAGAGCTGAATAATATTCCATTGCATAAACACACCAAATATTACCATTCACTGAAAAATACCTAGGCTGTTTCCAATTCTTGGCTCTTATGAGTAAATATTGAATTAGAAAGGAAAGTATCTGTGCAGTAGGATGTAGTCTTTTGCATATGCACAGAGTGGGATACCTGGATCTTCTGGTAGCTGTATTCCCAGCTTTCCAAGGAACTGACACTGTTTATCTTAGTACATGTTTCATTTTTCCACTGGGTGAATTGCTTTTGTAGCCAATAAAGTATTAAATATCAATATATGTTATTGATCTCAAATGACATTTCAAAAAGTAGAGATTGAAGTAACCCTAATTGTACCCTTTTGTTTCCATTTTCCTTTATGGAGTTAGGTTCTGAAATATCATTACCCAGGGCAACTTAAAGGAACTTTATCTTTTTCTCCCAAAGATATGTTTTAACTTGGAATACACAGAAGTCGATTTTTCGGTATGTAGATTTTAATGTTATCAACATCATTTTGGAGTCTTTGTTAGTCAGCCAAAAGTGTGTAGATTTATTTGTAGCCTTTGTATTTTGTATTAGTTTATGTATCATTTTAAATGTAGGATTGCTGCTTTAATTCCTGTGGCTTTGTGGTATTTTATGTTTGTAGATCAATGTTGGTATATTTCTGGTTTTTACTTTGCTAAAAATTGACCTTCTTTTTATGGTTCCATATCATTTATATAGGATTGATTTAATACATCATCAACAAAAGTCACTAGAATTTTGGGATGACAAGGATTTTGTTCTCCATACTGCTTTGAGCAGATTAGATATTTTTTAGAATGCTAATTTGTAAAAATCCATAAATGTCAATATTTTAATATTTACAATACTCTATTCAATATTTCTTTCAATACCTTTCAGAAAGAAAATTTAAATTAGTACAAATATTGTGGAAAATAATGCAGATCTTCAAAAATCAATTAAGTGAATAATTAATAAGTATACTTCTGGTCATACATTATGAAGAAATTATATTAATGACATTTCTGTGGCTAGAGATGTGGCTCAGCAATTATAACCACAACTGCTATTCCAGAGAGTGGAAGTTGAGTTCCAAGCATCCATATCAGTCAGCTCGCAGTCAATTGTGGGACAAAAGTAAACATAACATATAGTTGTTTTATAAAGTCTTATTTGTATTTTATGGGTGTATGTATGCATACACCTGTGCCTGAGGAAGTTCTCTGGGTTCCACATTTATTTTGTGACTCTTAGGACTTGAAAACGCTGACCAGCTTAACTTAGCCATGTCAACATGTGTAAGTAAATATATGTTTAGAAGTCTGACTTGAAAACTCTTATAGACAAATGACCAGCAAAATAGTGAAAAAAATAAAACTCATAAAATCTCCTGAAGTTGAATCAACAAATTCAATCAAAGAAGACAGGTGTAAGATAATATAGAATTTCATTTTGCTTTTTTTTTTTTTCTGTCTGTTGCAGTCAGGCACAATTTCACTATGTGAAATTAAAAACTGTAGAGTGGTTTGCTTTATCTTGAACTTGCTTTAACTCCTGAAGAGGAGGATTAAGGGAATGGACTAGCAGAATGTCTGGCTTTATTCACCTTTGTCTCTGTGGGTCTGCACTTTATTCTTCTGTACATTGTGATTTGAAACACATCCTGACACTCTCCATCGTACATAATCATTACAAACTGCCTTGAGCATATCCTATTAGTCATAGCTGTGATGGAGTGTGAAAGTGTACAAACCTGAAGTGGTTTAAGAAGTGAGGTGGTGGCATCTTTAACCTTTACACACTTCATGACTGGGTTTTGGTCACGGACCATAATGACCACCTTTTTCTAAAACTTGAGTGGTGTTACATAGATATTTTTCTTCAAATTTTATATTAGTTCTTTGAGAATTTCATCCAGTGTTTTTGATAACACTCACCCCCTCCCTCAAAGGTAATAGCTTTCTTCAGTGAAGATAAAAATTTTTACCAGGTTGACTTAAAATATTATCAGACCAGAGGTCCATACAGCTTTAGCATAATCCTGTTTCATATATGGTTCTTCTCATGATTAATAGTCTCTTATATGTTCCACATCATTTCCCTTGCTTTTTTAATCCCTATTCTGTTGCAAATAACAGAAAAAATATAGGATAAAAAAATGTAAGGAAAAGGGATAGATTTGGCCAATGCTGCTGGAGTCTTGCAATCAAGGTGTCACATTCGTTGTTGGCCATCTGGCTGGCAATCCCAAGGTGAATCTGGGCATGCTTGAAGGAGACAAGAAGACAACCACTCGTGACATGTGTAAATTCAGAAGACATAAGATGCATTTATTTACTTCCTTTTTTGTGCCAAGTACAGTACTTGGAGGTACAACCGTGTAAGTAGTATTGGGTCTGATTGAGTGTCTCACTGTAGTTTCTGTATAATTATGAGAACAGGTTCTAAATAATAATGAAGGAATTATTTTATGACTGAGCCACCAACTTTACATCCTTAATCTAGGCACAAAGACTCATGATTATATAACTCCCTGCATATTAGAGACTTATTTTTATTTTGTGTCTGCATCATTATTGATTGATTTGATTATGGAATGAGTGGGGGGCGCAGAATGCCCTCTCTATAGATCCTTTTGTCAGGCAAATGCAAACATTTGACAAGCCCTGTGTGTGTGAGGCAGCACATGAACTATGACAGATCAGTAAACAAAAGCAGAAATGGAATTTTCTTGATGCATGCAAACATCACAGCTCAAAGACTCAATGTCTCTAGAACTGGAATAATGAGTGACAGAATATAAACTTCCTTGCAGGGCAGCAGGCTGTGCCCCCCTGACAATGGTTTCCACATTAGTTTCGTAAGATTGCATGCCTCCAATTTTGTGAATAGTTAGTGACCTCCACCTTCTCTTCACTTACAATGAAGAAAGTGCAAAACTATACTTTGGGAGCCCATTCCCTATGGAGGGATACTCTCTCACCTTAGACACATGGGGGAGGGCCTAGGCCCTGCCCCAAATGATGTGACAGACTTTGATGATACTCCATGGGAGGCATCACTGACCCTGAGCAGTGGATAGGGGGTTGGATGAGTGATGGTGGTGGCCATGGGAGGACAAGAGGGAGAGGGACCTGGAATTGGTATGCAAAAATGATAAAAATAAAATTAATAAAAGTGGTATCCTGAATAAACTGAGTGAATTCAAACTTCAAAACTTCAAAATGCCTACTTGCCATAATCTAAAAATATTTCCAATAATGAATTAGCAAGCATACCTATATTGATATTAAGCAACATAAATTTCCCCTCAAACATAAATGTGTCACCATTAGGTGGAAATATGTAAGGCACAGATGGAAATTAGCCATGATACGTTGATAATAAAGGTATTTCATTCAGTTCTTTCTTTAATGCTCAGTTTTGAAAAATGTTTTAAAAAAAAGTCTTACTTCCTATTCATGTATTGTTTTTGCTGTTGTTTCACTATAAATTTTGCAAGCTTTTCATCACAGCTTTGTGGCCCCAGTTCTGGAGCGCCATCTTATGGAGATAATTTGCACAGCCACTTTAAACTGCCTGGCAGAGTTATCATTGTTCTAACAGTTTTGATGCAAATAGGACGCCTGCCTCTGCTTTGAAATTGGAGGCCATTAAACGGATGCCAAGAGAACTATTTTTCCCTTCTCTTTGTTGTTGCCCATCTATAATTTCTTATCACAGCAACTGTATGATTTCTCAGGCACTTGGAATTATGTGCTAACATCTGAAATTCTCACCACACACGTCGAAGCTGGGACAGAAAGGAAGAATGGAGCTGTCGAACAGGGAAATGAGGCAGCAGTAAAAGATCACAGTACAGCTGGTGTTTGTTGGCAAGAGTTTCCACTTCAAAGTTTGTAGCAGTTCAAATGCCTCTATTATTATTGGTGCTTTTTTCCTGATCATGCTCACCAGGAATGGGGGGAAGAAAATGAAGTCTTTGAAAGTCAGAGAAATAAACTGTGAAATTTTCCATAGAGTGCATAAATTTAGCTGTTTCTTCTTCCAAGTGTGTACATTTAACTGAGCAACAAAAAGATACTTAAAGCTCCATGTGGAGAGATATGAAGTTTTCATGTTTCTGTCATCAAAAGTAGTATTGTCAAGACCCACAATATCAGAGATGGAATAATTTAACAACCTCTCGGAAGGAAGGAAATCTAGCAATGACTTCTAAGTGATCTCAAATCTAATTTCTGCTTTTATTTAGTTTCTTGTTATAGGATTTACTAAAGAGCGAACATCTATGTGGATGCAGAACCTTTGCGTATTTTGAAAAACATTAATCAAAGCAATACTAATATAGCTAGAAAAAATTTACTTTAAAGGTACCAACTACTGCTAAGTAGCTTGAAAATGTCTACAGAAATTCCTCAAGGAAAAGGAAAAGACTGTAGAACCAACTTGTGATGTGCTAATTGAGTCAAACCCTGCATGATATCAGGAAAAGAAGGGCCAATCCTGTTGATATTGGTGAGTACCTAATAACTCATATATTGTCATTATGATCACAGGTGAGCTGAGAAAATGATGAATACTTGCCTTGTGGTCTTGCTCATTAAAAAAAATTCTAGCATCTATGTTAACTAAATGTATAGTCAGTATTCTGAGTAGCCTCATTTATCTCTCAACATAGAAGACCATGTCTCTATGTCTCTAGGGACTGAGTATGTTTCAGGTTCTAGAGTATGTGAGTTAGGGAAAAAACATAATGACACAATGTCTTAAAATGGCATGCTATATGAAGAAATCTTAGGCTCCAATTTTCTTTAAACAGCAACTTGTGCCTCATGTGGGGCCATATTTTTTTGAAGCACTAGTGTTCAGAGGTTGAAGTAAGAAGATATTGAATTCAAGGCCAAGCTGCAATAAACATTAAGATATTATCATGCACATAGACAAACACACACACACACACATACACATGCACACAGAAAAAGAGAGAAACACACACAGAGGGAGAGAGACATAAAGCACACTTTATCACATATGCAAATATAATAGCTAATGAAAAATTTTAAGTAATTCTTGATATATTTATTAGGAACGGGAGAGTTAGGAGTGTGATTGTGTTCTCTGGCATTGTGTTAATATAGATAGATGTAATATTATCTCACTCAAATGAACAATGCAGGAAACAACTAGTAATCCAGAACTGAGTTTCAGAAACATTAGACAACAATCATGTATAGTTAATATAATCCAAACAAAACGTTAACTATGTTCTATTAAATTCCCAAAAGATTTATTGTACAAACAGATTAATATGAAAATAGCATTTTTAAAATTGATCCATTCCAAGTAGGAAATATTTGCTTTGGTATACAGTATTATATGGAAAGGTACTGCACATCTACTCCATTATTTTAAAGAAGGGCTTTTTTTCAGAATTGAATTAGATTCAATATTTTGCAAAGTGGTAATTTATTGATATTATAAAAGATAAGGTAAATCTTGAATGAAACAAGATCACAAGATTTGCCGAAAGTCAAGGAAATTGGCTCCTCTTTTCTTAGAGAATGAACATCTCACACCTCAGGGTCTTTGGGAGTATGTGATACCAAGAGGCTATGTCATGAGTGTATTTGCAAAATAAATGTCTAAAAGTATGAACCAGCATTTCCCTGACTCTTTGCATGCTCTTGAGACACTCTTCCTGCTGGGTTGCCTTTGCTTTGTGTTACTGTACCTTGTTTTTTCGAGTTTGGTTCATTTTGAGGCCTGTTTTTTTCTGAAAGGAAATGCAGGGGGAGTGGATTTGGAAGAGATGAGAGATTGCAGGAAGTTAAGGACTGGGGAGAAGGGAAACTGGCCAGTATGCATTGTATGAGAGAACTATCCATCCATCTATCATCTATTTATCTATCTATCTATCTATCACCTATCTATCTATCATCTATCTATATCTATCATCTATCTATCTTTCTTTCTGTCATCTCTCTATCATCTATCTTTCTATATATCAACTATGTCTGTCTGTCTGTATATCTATCTATCTCTGATCTATCTATTCATTTGTCATATATCTATCTGTATCATAACTTTATAAAAAACAAGGCATTACTATTATTATCACTAGCCTGCAAGTTAAGAAAAGGGGAGGTTAAGATGTTTAGCTTATCTCCTATTAATTTCCGGAAAGTAATCTAAAATGGATGTAAGTGCTGTAAAATGATAACTCTTTCTGAGCCAAAATATTTTAAAAAATAATTAACAAGGCAACTCAAAGTAACATACATGAAATTATGGGATCCTTTCTAATTGGCTAACTCATATTAGCTGTTTCACATCTCTTCTTTGGATATGAGTCATGAGGGGAGAATAAAACAAGGCACAGGATTTACTGCATGAGGGGGAAAAATGCTTCATTACATAATTCTAACTTACCCTGATTGCTGTTTCACACACTGAGAACTCAATAACAAAAATGAGGCTTTATATCACAGAGCTATGGGCATTTATATTACCATTTGAATTCAAAATGTTAAGAAGCCAATTTTCAACTCATCCCATTTTTCATGTTCCGCTTCCTCAAATCTTTCAAAAGTCTATGGAGCCTGTCAAATGCAGATTCCTTACTATCAATATTGAGATGATCTTTTCTGGGGCAGGGAACATGTAATGTATCAGTAAGCACAGGCTAGACTTAATCTTACAGCCATAGTCAAAGCATTTTCCTAATCAGGAATGGGAATGCAAGTACCTGTGAAATGTTCTTCATTGACATTAGCAAAAGCTTTCCTACAATAGTCACAAAATATGTAGTTATTTTATATTTATAAAACACATTTTATTTCTTTCTTGTCATACTGCTTCAGCAGAAGAACCAAAGTAGATTTATCTATTTATAAACAAACATGGGTATCTGATAACATTTCAAATTTAATTAAACACTAGAAATCCACCTGGACTAGAAACAGATCTTTTCTCACATGACTAAAGCTCCATTTCAATGTCTTGACCCCTTATTATTTACAATGTGCATGGGCCTTAGGCTAAGTATCTGGAAAAACAGACTTAATGACAGTTCTCAGGATGACTACCCTGTGTATAAATCCATTTCTAACTATGGGAGAAGACAAACATATCATAGCTGGAATGAGAATAGAAGCCAAAGGTGAGAGGCTTTGATGAAAAGAGTCATAACCTTTACAGATCATCTAAGTTCGCCAAAGAAATTATTAGAACTGAACAAGTTTCCAGCCTAAATTTCAATATAAAAAGTAAAATGTTTGTCTTCTGAACTCATCAGTACAAACTGACTTCAAGTTAATAATCTTTTACCAATGATTGAGAAATAATAGTTCTGCCATTTTCATATATAACAGCAACTCCCTCAAAAAATTCAAAGAAGCAGTAGTTCAGGCATTCACATTAATATACTTAAAATAACGTTCTCTGCAAGGTCAAATTACCCAGTGATGAAAGAATAACAATATTTGATAAAAATTCAGAATATTAAAAATCATAAATTACCTTAGCATAAACTTAAATTTAAATATATAAGATACCTCTAGGAAATATTTGAGGTTTTAGTGGGATTTTTAAAAATTAAATTTGGAACATTCCATAGTGTTATAAATTTTATAATTCATATTTAAAGACATCAAGCATTTTCAAACTGATTTACAGATTCAACATTATAATAACTTTTCTGGAGATTCAATATGTTCATAATATATATTCAAATTTAATGTAGGAAAGCTATGTGCAGTAATACTTGGTTACAGTGAAAGAAAAATAGTTATTATTTTACAAAACATTGTGTTACACTGTATGAAGATATGTTTGGCTTAAGAAAGAGGTGAATGGTGAAGAGCCAGGCAGGAAAGTGTAGGCACCATTTCCAGGAACAGATTGAACTCTGGGAAAAAGAGAAGTGGCGAGTCATCAGTAGATGTGGAAGAAGCAGGATGAACATTATGAGATGAGATGAGATAACCTGCCACGTGGAAGAACATAGAATAAAACATATGGGTTAATTTAAGTTATAAGACCTAGTTAGGAAGAAGCTTAAGCTAAAGCGAAGCATTTATACTTAACAATAAATCTACATTTGGAACCCAACACTTGACACATAAATCCAGATAGAGCTGGAGAAAGCAAAAAAAAAAAAAAGTTCTGAACACTTAGCAAAAGGAGTCAAAACTGGCTTCCTGGTGTCCTCCATCTCTTAAATAGGCCCAGTGCCCATGATGTAGGGAGGTGTGGCACTTTTAGTATAGCTGAACACATGGATAGCCTGTAAGCTACCGGGCAGGAGAGTAAGCAGAAATTCATGCCTCAGTGCAGACACAACTTCCTAGGGCTGTGACAGGTAAGCATGCCTGGGACAGTTAGGCAGCCTCCAGCTAATGGTATGCAGTTAAAAATGTGGCTTATGGGGCCAGAAAAACACTGCAGACATACAAAAAGGCAAGTCTAGATCCCTCATCAAGCCCCCAAATACACACAGAGAGAGACAGACAGTCACGAACACATTTTTATGTAGATGATTGGTGGTTGTGGCACACATCTTTAATCCCAGCACTCAGGAGGCAGAGGCAGGAAGATCTCTTTGTGTTCAAGACCAGCCTGGTCTACAGAGCCAAGACTACATTGAGAAACTCCATTTCAAAATACTAGCAACAAAAATGTGCTCAGATGGTGAAGAAAGAAAATTAGTATGAACAATCATAGAAAAATCTAGTTTAAAAATAATAATATTAAGTTCTTAAGAGAGAGAAAAGTAATATAAAAGGAATAGATCAAGTAAGTTTGAAAAATACCATAACACAGGCTTGATGCGGGAGGACAGAGGTGCTGGAAACCTGGAATAGTCATAACCAGGCCCATTGGGCTCTGGTAACATTATGTGTCTGACCCATATTTTTATAGCCTAGATTTGTATCATGTTATTATATCAAGTCCTCTAATTGTTAATGAATTTTGACATGTACATGTCACTTTAAAATGCCAATCTGCTAACACCAAAGAACATAAAACAGATAATAATAACTTCAAAAAAATGAAAACTAAAAGTCATAGACATAACTTTCTCTACAGCAGCAAGATCACTAATCATAAAAGAACATATCCATTAGATTAAATCATAGTTTTTACATTAAGTAATGAAATGTTTAAAGCCATATCTAAAGTAGGAAACAGACTGGTAACATAAGCAGTATGGCAACACCTATACATTATGTGCTGATTTTATATTGTTCTCCAGCACAGAAAAAAAAATAAAAATAATCATAAAAGTAACATAGACATTGCTACAGCTAACAAATAATTAAATGAATCAAATAGTTTTAGATAATTTTTAGGAACATTAAAGCAAAGAATATTACAAGGATGTATTCCATTGAATTATAGAGTTTAGTTAATAAGAAATATATCAACATTGTGATAAGTGAGTGATAATTCATGCAAAATTTGGGGATTTTTAAATTTATATGGTCTACAGTTTCTTTCTGTTTGTTAATACAACGTATTTCTATTTTCTTCATCATCATATAGTGAAAATAATGCTAAGAAGAGATTCATAATATCCTGTTTTTACAAATACTTCATTACTTTTTTTTCTCTCCTACTAAACCACGGTGTTATTATTATGCTCCGAAGAGACACATGTATATGCCTATGCCGTGTTAATTAAGGGAACATAAAAATGCATGGTAAATAACTTTTATTGTCAGAGCCAATACTTTCTGGCAAGAGTATGGCTGCCACAGCACAATCTATCTCTGCAATACCTGGTAATTGTTGGATTGATTCATAGAAAATAAAGCAGTTGTTACATTGGTATTCTAGTCTATTAATCTGAGTTTGCAGCATTTCTTTTCTTTTTCATGTACAGATAGCAGACTTCTGATAGTCTTAAGATATCAACATTGTCTAAAATTGTCATTTTTCCATTTAATGTTTCTAATATAAATATATGAACTATTCAATCTCATGTTATGACATATGGTAGAGTGTGTCCAGCGCTATCGCCTTGCCTGCAAGAATGACGCTCAACAACAGGATTCTTCTGCAGCTATGTTTATTGTGCGGCTCATTACAGCAAGTTGAGGGAAGACCCCGAGGAGGGAAAAGGGCTCTGCTTATATATGCTCAGAGGAGTCGTGTCCGTTACTGACAGGTGCAGCCCAGAATGCTTGTAACGGTCACCCCACGACGTGCATCGCGCATCCGCGCCTTGCTGGCTTATGGACAGGAAACCGGCACCATCTTCAGGAATGGCACCGGTGGCTCTCTACAAGAGTGGAAGCTATAACACAACATATCTTCCTTGTATTCAAAAGGATTGATTATATTTACAAATATTAATGACATACATGTGTGCTTCATATCAAGTCAAAAGTGTTTAAGATGTGTTCTTGCACCAAGGGTACCCTATCCTTACTCAATAATGGTTGTGTACTTGTAGTACTTGCTCTTTAGGGCTAACAGAGAATTCCTCATCTTCTTCTTGTGTAAGGAACACAAATATGGCTTAGAAGAATGCATGTAAATGACATAAAATAGATTCCTCAGATATAAAACTCACAATGAACTTTCTGAAAGTAACCTTCTTCTCCTTTTATTAACCATTTATTAGTTTTCCTCTGTTGTCTCATTCTTTCAGAAATCAAACCCTGATCTTTACAATTGCTATATAAATAATATCATATTTCAGAAATGAATTATACTTTCAAAAAAGGAGCAGCTGCTTATTTGATCAGTGGTTTTAAAATTTCAAATGGATATAGCAATTCTATATTCATACTTATTTTATATTCTAAAATTTTATATTTACTAACTTCTTATTATTTCAGTTTTTGATGAAAGTAAAAGAAGGGATATTTTTTAAATTACAAAAGCTTTCTTTATTTCAGAGACAGGTACGTCAGTCATTCTTTCTAGGATTAGTGTTAGTAAAATTGCCAACTATTAAAGGAAAAGTTGTGGTGATTTCATGTTCACATATAATAATCCAACAAAATAACAGGTAAGTAAATACTTTATAAGACAAAGTAATTTCCAAGGTGCATGTTTTAACATGAGTTGATGTTGAAGGGAAAACTTTGGAAAATATATGGAGAAAAAAAAATCATTGCATTGTCAATTACTTGCCTCTGACCTATCCAATATTGTTGAATTGAGGTTTAAATTCATTAGCAGGCAGGATAGATTTGGATAGATTTACGTTCTCCAACACTTTATATGAAGTAGGCTTATATTCTTTATCAGCCAGTGTGTATCCTGTTCACCATTTGTCTGAGTCCAATGAGACAGAACACACGTATACCCTCCAACTTACAGGAACAGGCTCATTGCTTTCAGATAGGCAACATGGGATGAGAAAAGTCCAGGATTCATGATGAGCCAGTCCCCGGAGGCTTAGAAAGCTTCACATAATAGAAGCAGCTCAAGTTACTGTGCTCGGTCGGCACTGAACAAAGGCTGAGAAACATTCTCACTGGGGAAAGCTTTGAAGTATGACCTGCTTCTTGAGGAGACAGGAACTAACCCTGACAGTTCTGACCTGCCTATCTCGAGATACTATATTATCATGAAGGGAAATGAACAAAATGTGCACTCTATTAGATACTTCCTTCTATCTGAAGAGAATGCATTCTGAAACTATAGAACAGATGTGTGTGCAAGAGAAAAGAGGGGGTGGGGTGGAAAATGGGAAACTGTCTGTGAAAGATCCTTCCAGAAACTAATTTTACATAAATTATGATGATGTATTCTTATGACACTTAGTCTCCCTAAGGCAACAAGAGTACTGAAGTCAAACAGTGAAACATAAAAGTTAAATTTAATTATTGGATAAGGTAAGGCAGGAGAAAAAATGAATTTGAATTACAATATTTAATTTTTGAATATGTACAATATAGTTCTAGATATTTAATTGAGGACACAAATATATTCTCTAGAATTTACCATGAGAATCCTGAAGAATATAACAAAACTGACAATTTTTGAGCATAGTACTAATTTAGGAGCATCATATGAGAGAAACAGGAGCTGGTGTTGGTGGCGCACACCTTTAATCCCAGCACTCAGGAGGCACAGGCAGGCAGATCTCTGTGAGTTCAAGGCCAACCTGATCTACAGAGCAAGTTCTAAAACAATACAGAGAAACTCTGTCTCGAAAAACAAAACAAAAATATAAGCAGAAACAAAAATAGGAGAAACAGATTCTATTTCCAGTCTAATTCCAAACAGACCATGTGATGTTAGAAAATCACTTCATCTTGATAGGCTATAACTTGAAGTTGATAATAAGTCTGGTGAAAGATTGGGCAAATTCTGGGACCTCAGTTTCTAGCTCTTATAATCTCCATTCACCTAGCATTGCATGTTACTGTGTTTTATGCATTTGCATCTGCACTGTTTTACTAAGGAAATTGTCTGAGTTTTATCACTGCATTTTTTCAGTGTTCATTTCCTTCTCATCTCAGGCAATTTGAATTATCCCACTCCACTGAAACTGCATCCTTGATAGTTTTCCACAAAAGACTCCTAAGTATTGTCAGATACTCTTGAATCTGAGCTTCAAAGATACATTTAAAATTCAGTGAGTGATTTCCTTACATCTCTGCCTTCAGTTTACACATTGTCACCATTACATTGCAAATGGTTTTGATGATAGCTTTGAGTATTTATTTTATATCTCTAACATTTCAGGAAAAAGTATCTGACACATGAATGTAAAGTAGTACTTATCTGTTGAATTGCCATTGTAGTGAACTATGTAAGTCTCATTCTTTGGACAAGAGAGTCTCAAATGAGTACATTCAAAACCTCAATAAAAATGTAAACATCCTTTTGCTTACATAATAATAACATAACTCTCATATTCAATGTGTTCTAACCTTTACTTTCTTATTAATCTTCTGATCACTTAGAGTGTAACCTGGAAATTATATTAAATATCACAACATGTATTTTGTTTTATCGAAGATTCCAATAGTTAAGTACACACAGTCAAATCTGTGACTATTTTAGTAAAGGCTAATAAAGTAGAAAAAAAACAAACAATTGCTAGAACACGCAAAGAGCATAAATTTTCAGCAAAGTCATTGCAAGAATAATATGTAACTTAATTAAAAATTAGAGGGATACTTTAATTATAAAGGGCAATTGTTGCCTAGCCAACCTAAGATATTCAAATTTCTACTAAAACACTTAAAACTCAAATTTTAGAAAAAAAAAAAAACAATCAAACCAGAATTACATATGCTGTAGTGATCCGGCATTAACAGGAGAGGTGATATTATGTTTTGAAACATCCATGCATTAAGAAGCCTCAAATAACATGGAAATTTGAAAGACAATGAAAGAAGCTTCTAATTCAATTATTGTTTACAATATGTATACATATATGCATATATGTATGTTTTTCAATACCTTGACTATCATCTAAAATGAAGATATAACAGCATAGGATAGTTAGAATGTTTGGAGAAAACATGTTAAGAAGTATTTTGCAAATTACTTTTTAGTAATATGTCAGTGAATACAGAAAGGAAAAGTTATATAAAAAGCAGGTGCAGACTGTAGCCAGACATTTAATAAAATAAATATGGCTAGTTCAGCAGAAGGCATCCCAGGCTGCAGCTAGGCCTTAGGAAAAAAAATTACCCACAATGGATAGAGATCAACAGTAGTTTTCTAGACTCAAAGTGGCTATGCTTCAAAAGTTTGAAAGGAAATAATGGGCTTGTCTATGATGAATTCTGAACAATGCATTACATGAGTGCCACCAGGAAAGCAAATATTACTATGCAACAAACTAGTTATTATCTGTTCAGCACCGTATTATTACCTTTGCACCAATGAGTCGTACTTTACAGAAATTTGAAAAAGAAAATGGATAGATATGGCTCTTGTGCCTTGAGGTTTACATGTGTCTTCCAATGAGGTTTTTTTTTTTTTTTCTGTGATTGGAGTTAAGAGGACTTTTCCTGTAAAATCTGCCTGTCATGTAATGCAATTGAGAAAGCAATGAAACTATTTTAGAATAACTAATGAGCACTGGGAAATGTTTTACATATTTTTTTAATTCTTCCTGAGACACAATCATGCATCAGAATCAAGAAGGACTCCAAGCAGGAGAATTTCAGCTGTGCTCTATAGTTAGGTGACCCATTTCAGCTACACTCTACACTTAGATGGCTGCCACTTTCCCCTTTAATTTTCCAGCCTGATCACATTTCATTTTCCCTCTTAAGTGGAAGCTGATGTCCATTAAGTTTTGTCTCAAAAACTGAAATTTGTTTTGTACTCTGTACACTTTTTATAAGGTCTTCTTTGGCAAGAATCCAAATCTAGCTCTCACCTGTCATCAGAGACGCTTTAGCGGCAAAGATCTCCTTTGCAGTAAGGAAGAGGCAAATGTCCCAAAGCTGTGGTGAGTCCACCTGGTTAAACCCTGCCCGTTGGGGAAGGTGGGGGAGGGGGGCGGCTTCTGCCGCCTGGGGGCAAAACCCAGGTAAATCCCGCTTCTGACACCAGATATTGCGGTAAATAAGGATCAGGATAAACAAATAGGCCGAATAGATGTATATTCAGGGAGAAATAACTTACAACCTAGACAGATGAACACCAGGAAATTCAACCCGATCCTCTCCTGTGATCCTCTCCTGTACGAGTACCGCCAGAAAGAGAGAGCGCCTTCCTGGCCCCCTCCGACCTCCTTCCTCAGGTCACCTCCGCCCATGGCTCCACCCCCCAATGGGCGTGGTCAGTGCTACAGAAGGACTACCTCACTACAACTTCCCCTTTTTCAGCAGATATCAACACAGAAAGCCACAAATGGTCAAAATACAAAGAACAGCTAACCATGGCCAGCCCCAGCAAACACATCCACAATAAAAACACTACAGCTAAGAATCATTGAACACTGTGAAGAAGGGAGCAGAATGATAGTCCAGACCAGAAGAAGGATGTCCTAGGGTAGATAGTGTCATCTACATAGGACAGGGAAAATGTATCCATGAAACATGAAACTGGTATGTATGAATAATGTGCACCCTAAGACATGCTAAGATAGGAAAGGATACAAGCCTTCTCAACCGACCCTCCCCCTTAGATGAAGTGCCTAGAACTTGCTGTAGTGTAAATTCACCCAATTCCAATTTTCATGTCATAGGCAAGACATGCTTCTCCTTATTTTCTACTTTTCCTTATATGCTAATAGTTATGTCATAGTTGCTGAAATTTTAAAACAATTATTTGTTCATTCCATAGATTCTTTATAAATATCACGATTCTAATGGGTTCTCAATTAAAAGATTTTAGGACAATATAAATGAAAAAAAAAAAAACAGACAGAATTTCAACAGTAGGCTAGTAAATTGAAATTTAAATAGACTTAACCACCCATCTCTCATTGAGTTGGCAATGCAAACTCCTAGAAAGGTTACTGAGTTCTTTTTATTTTCATACATGTTTCATTTGCTTTGAAAATATGTACCGTACCTTCTAAGTAACAGAACTTAGGTTCCCACTTTTACAACAACTAACAAGTATAGTGGTGTGGACATTTTTAAACGGTGTAAATATATCTACCATTGTAAGGTTGTGAATACATAAATAGCACATAGAAATCACTGAGTAAGAAATAGCTAATATTTGTAATGCTTTAATTAATGATATTTTTCAGGTGGTTGGGAAAAAGACAGAATCATCAAAACTGTTTGCATTTGTTAATATTTAATGTTTCTTGGGTTTCATTTATTCCTGCTGGATAAATAATGGCTATAAAAAGGAAAAGATCTCTCAGGGGTTCCTTCTGAAGACTTGCTGTAAATTTAAATAGTAATAATAATAATCACTGCTCTAACTTAGGAGAGCTGGTGAAGATAAATGAGTTATTTCTTTGGGTTCAAGTTTTTCACATGCACTGGGTCCACTATGGTGATATAATTAATTTCACAACACGAGGGTTTTGTCATCCAACATCCCCATGCCATGCAGCTATGATAAGTATTCTTTAATTAAACCTCAAAATTTGCCACAGTTGTTACATAGCACAGCTGGAGCGCAGATACCTCTGTGGACCACAAAGATTTTAATATGCAGCTGGGGAGGCGTAATAATAGAACGTTTATAAGAAAGCCTTCTTAGTTGCTGTCTACAGTTGTTAAAACTTTTAATAAATACTTCCAACGAAAGAAAAGATGACGACAGAGAAAGGTGACAGATCATGTTTATGATTAAACCTCACAAAGGGCAGCAAGGTACTCCATGCCGTGGATAGCATCTCAAACTTTCTCTGGGAATTTTCCTTAGCTTCCAACTATAGAAAAGGGATGATCCTTGAGAATGACTTTGCTTTGCATGCAGCCAGTCCTAAGGACTGGAGCCCAATACAGCAGATCAGGAAGGATTGTTTTAATGTGACACTCATCTTTCTCTCTTTTTAATATAGGGAGTATTTATCATGCATTTGACTTAAAACACTTGAGTAATTATTATAATCATATTTCAATGAAATATTGTGTATTTATATTCACTTGAATATCACAATGAGTACTATATTTTCTTCAAACTATAATCACTAGTGGATGAAGTAGAGTGAAATCGTACTGAGCAGAGGCCAGTGTACAGACACCCTTCTCCACAATTACTATTTATTTAACTCTACAATAAGTTATTGAAAATTTTTTATTTCTCAGTTTCTTTTTAACAATAA
The DNA here is from genome assembly GCF_943737965.1 of Phodopus roborovskii. Classification (NCBI taxonomy): domain Eukaryota; kingdom Metazoa; phylum Chordata; class Mammalia; order Rodentia; family Cricetidae; genus Phodopus; species Phodopus roborovskii. The sequence goes on from NW_026125500.1 coordinate 114,703, forward strand.
TAAGTTATAAACTTTTAAGAATAAGTTATATATATAATATGCATTATATATATTATATATATATATGTTATCAGGATGTTTAAAACAAAACAAATATTAAGTACAGCAATTGAAATAATGACAGAGGTCATTCTCTGGAAGTTTAAGGCTAGCCTAAACTGTTGGGGAAGAGGGTGAAATAAACTATGAAAAACACTGGATAAGGTGATAAAGATACGTACATATTTTGGAGCAATAGTGGAGCAGCTAAATCCTATCTACTACTAAAAATGATGAGGTAGGTGATAACAAATGTGACTGAAAACATTCCGTAAGAATTGAATTCTGGGAAGAAGGTACAAATCTAACATACTATGATATTTCTTACCTAGGTACTTTATAGAAAGAATGAACTGTAGTTTTGTTTGTTTTGTTTTGTTTGTTGTTGTTTTGATGTCCCCAAACATCTATGTTCTCAGGCTCATATTACTGTTGTAGACAGATCCAAGGAAATGCGGACCCAAAGAAAAAAGGCTGGCAGGAAGAAGCAGGGAATGCATAGCTGACTTCTTTCAAGAGACACGACGGAAGTGCCACAGGTTTTTCTGAAAGCCCAGGAAGAGAGCTAAATTGTTGTAGGCTACCCCATTCTTGGAAAGACACAGAATCATGTTATGAAAGGTGAAAACTACGCACTGGGATTTTATCCAAGCCAAAAGGACAAACAAGGATAGTGTGTCCATTAAAACAAAGTATATGAAACCCATGGTATTTTGGGTATAGAGTAGTATCACTGGGAAATGAAGCTATGTGTTGTTTTTACAATTCACTACATTACACATACACTTGATTTATGATAAATCCCTGAAACAAACAGCATTTAGGTAAACAAACAAACAGTGCTACTTCTCTATCTTTAACAACTACACACCCCAGAACCGAAGTATTGAATACAAGGAACTGAAGAATTGATGATGAAGACGCACACACACACACGCAGAGAGAGAGAGAGAGAGAGAGAGAGAGAGAGAGAGAGAGAGAGAGAGAGAGAGAGATTGATTCATTGATTCATGCTTGATCTTCCCATGGATGAACGACATAGAAAAACATAAGAGATATCTTTAGAACTTAGTCTCAAATCTATTTCCCACCCTCCCCCCCCCCCGTGCTAAACAAAAGACTTAATTTTCAGAAAATTAAGTTTATAGAAAATGTTTTTGTTTTTTTAAAAAAAAGAAGTTGGGTTGGAGTTCTCAAAGGTACATACAGAAGAATCAGGGAAATACTTGTTAGGGGCATCATAAAAGGAAAACCTGAGTCATTTCAGAGATCATTGGCTGGCAGGCTACTGGAAGTGCCAGCAACAGACTTAATTTGTCAACCCTCTCATATGTTCCATCATCTACAGTAAAGCTTCTTTACATCACTATCACTTAGTAGAGATACCTAGTATTTTCAAAATGGTTGGAGAACAATGGATGTTAATATATTTTAAAGAGGAACAATTACATTTAATTCACACATTATAAATTTTAATATTACTGCCAGTGTATAATGAACTTAAATGTCATATATTACTTTAAGAAATACTTGACAAGTATTATTTAAAATTACTTATTTTTAAAATTTAAATATAATTATAGCTTTTTTTTTAAATTATCTTTCCCCACTCCCAAACTTCCCATGTGCTTTCCTTGCTTTCCTTCAAATTAATGGCATCTTTGTCTTTAATTATTCTTAGACACACACACACACACACACACACACAACCTGCTCAGTTCATGTAATTTTATATAAATGTGTGATTACACAATTGACCACTGGTATTGCATAACTAGTTGAAAGGCTCTTCACTGGGCAAGAGTATTTCTTCATCCCTTTGCATTCTTAGTTACCTGTATAATTTATTCATCTTCAAAAATCCACCTGATTTACCCATTCCACATTTGAATGTCTGTACAGGGATGACACCAACAGACATTGCTAAGACTTTGTAGATGTAGCTCCCTCGACATTTCTGGGAAATAAAATATCCCTGTAGATTTACTTCTCCTAAACTTCTCTTCATGCCATCTGGAGACAAATGCAGAAAGCTACAACTTGTCAAAATTTAAGGGATGATGTGGCGCCCATGTTCTGGTATGTCTAAAACATAACTCTTTCTCTAATGCTCAGGGAGCATTACCAATAGAGAGGAGGCATGACTGTAAGAACAAGAGGACTCAAAGTCTTTTATGATATTGTGTCCACTTAATCATGCTTTATAGACAATAAACTTTTGATAAAGTATTAGAGTAGAGTTGCTCATGGAGTTATGCCAACCAACTGCAAGGCGGTATTCAAGCACTATTGTCAATGAATTAGCTGAGCAGAAAATTGCCATATAGTACTCTAATCAGGATTCTAGAAAAACTAAACAGGAATTTCAGTAAGTTTATGGAAGGAATAAATACTGAAACCATTAAATCATAACACGTCAAATTAGTCTGTAAATCCAAATAAATTTATAAATCCAAAGAGAACTCCCATAAATATTCTAGCAGATTATCCAAGTATTTTGAGAAAATGAGTCCTAAATGCAGAAGGATAAATTCACATGAGGATTGATAGACACAGTGGCAGCAAGCACACAGCCTGTGTGGGGATGGCCCAGACTGAGTCTCATCACTCAGCGGGAAGTGGACACAAGCCCCCATCACCAAGTAAGACACAAGCCCCCAACCCCAAGTGGTTATCCAATGATAACCACTGACAAATGAAAAATTTCTTCTCTCCAATCTCACTGGAAACATAAACTTCCTTTAAGGCCAGGCCTCAAGCCAGTAGTAGATGACAAACAGAATATGAGCTCAGTGGAATCTTTGGAGGTTCTTAGTCTCATGTGGTTTTGTTTGGGGATTCGTTTGAGCCTTCCACTCCCTTTGTGTGTATTATAGCTTCCGTTTATTTAGTGTTTTTAGGGGATTCCTGTGTATATGAATATAGGTATCTGTCTGTTTCCGTTGGCACTTTTTTCTCCTTTCTTATTCTTTCTTCTTCGTTTTCCTTCATCTTCCTCCTCCTCCTTCACCACATTCTTTTTCTTCTTTGCTTTACTTTGGTTCATGTATTTTATTTTATTGTTATTCTTTAGTTGCTGTTTGTTTCCTAACAAGAGACAAAACATCTCAGTGGGAGGGAAGATTGAATAAATCTTGAAGGAGAAAATCATGATGAGATTTATTGCATGTGAAACATGTATTTCAATAAAAGGGCTGAAAAAGAAAAAGGAGGGACATACGAAAAGTATGTTTCTGTACTCTAAGAGCCAATTATATTTTGAAAAATTATAAGGGCCAAATGCAAAGGTAGAAAAAATTAAGTCATATTTTGGCTTTTTTAAAAAGAGATAAATGTTGATTCTAGGTAGTGCTATTTTAACACTGAGAGGAAGGATTTTAACTTCTATACTAAGGTATAAAGAATCATGGTACAGCTGCAGGTTTGAAGCAAAGGAGTCCAAATTAGGGAACACAGAATAGACAAAAATATATATCCTAGGGGGTTCCTAGGTCAGCTATATCCAGTATGTATTCTAAATGGACTACTATTTTTTCAATTTCTAGAACTCCAAGTAAAAAGGCAAGGATTTATTGTGTATCTTTCTTGAAATACAGTCATATCATCTGTTATTACAATGATTTCCATTCTCTGGCCCCAAACATTACTCAGCAGGGTCACCACATACATCAGACATAGAAGTGACTTAATGTAAGAATATTAAACACTTTGAAAAAGTCAAGGAAAATTGAGAAAAATCCAGACTTCCAAATAGTTCTATTTTCTGACATTTTATAATAATTATGTTAACTAAAAACAAAGATGTTTTAATGAAAAAGACATTCTGTATAATTCAATAGGGTTGAGCACCCATTCTCCCCTACCCACTACCACAATGCCTGGTCCAGACATAAATACTGAGTGTCACTGGAAAACACAAAGTCTGAAGAAACTACAAAATGGAAATGCTGTGTGCTATCCAACTTTAACCACAACCTGTAAAATCTCATTAATCCATTATCAATTTAAGCATAGAGAGAACACAGTCCATATTAATAGGCCAAAATCAGGATGGGAGATATACCAAACAGAACTAATTAGCATAATGTGCATTTAAGTGGAATCCAAGACCAATTATAAATACCAGAAACACAAAATTATACACTGGATGAATAAATAAATGATACTGTAGAAAAGTATGGAACCAATTACTATTCAAAATGCTTTTGATATATAAATAGATGATACATAGATGGTAGGCAGACAGACAAACAGATATATATATATATATATATATATATATATATATATATATTCAAATGGATAGGTAGACAGATGATAGATAGCTAGCTAGCTAGATAGATAGATAGATAAGATGGATGGATGCCTTTATGGGACAATGAAAAATTATAATGTTCTTAGGACAAAAAAAAACTTAGCAATTAACAGAAGCATATTCACATTCTATTACTTTTTGAAGATTTCAAAAGAATCATAGGTACTTTAGAAAGTGAACTCTAGGTCTGTTCAGATTCTGAGATACATTAGGAACAGTGTATCAAATCATCTTACTTTTTATGTGTTCTATTATTTTATGCCAATACTTAGACTGTTAACAGCACATTTATGGAGCCTAAAAGGAAGGTATTGACAACCTCATTCAGTGTGTATAAGAAATATGACCTCAATAAGAGAGAGTACCTTAATTTTATTCTGGAAAGCTTTTAAAGTAAATCAAACTGTTATTTAAATGATGTCAATAAAACCTATTGAATTTATTATAGAAATGTTTATTCTACTCATAAAGATAACCTCCAAAGAGTTGACATTATTTGAAACAAAATGCTTCAGTCATATTCATGACTGATGATTTTAATCAAGAATTCATTTGCCCATGAAGCTTATCATTTTCCCCACATCCAGATCAATGGGGCAATGTGTCATTTCCTAACAGTACTTGTTGGTAGTTAGGGCTAATTTCATATTGCAGTAAAATGCTCATTGAATTTCCTGCATTTCCTCTGCACCTATTTATTTTATGTACAGAAACATATGCTCAGCTAGCCTCTGCAACCTCAGTGACACAGGCAGAAAGAAAAAATAGTCTGTACATTTTTTCTCTCTCTCTTTCTGCTCAATTCTCTCATGAATTGAATTCAACTGCCTGAAAATAGATCACAGCATATTAAAACAACCTTGCTATTTTATTTCTACTTGCTTTATGAAGTGAATATGAAGGATGAAGCAAACTTACCTTCTTCCTCTCATTTCTTCCATTTCTCCAAGGAAGCCTTCTCATCATATTGACTAAGATGAACAAACTTTGAACATTATCATTTACTTTAACATTATTGATTAATTATGAGGTGAGTGATAAACACCATAAATAATTGGTAGACTTATTTGTCCAGTGACACTTAAAGTAAGCACCGTAGAAGACTTAATATGTAGGGGACATTTATTGCTGAATGCATTGTTAAGAGCTCTAGCTATGCAAATGAACGTCTTAATTTCATTGCAATATCTTATGTATTATTTTAGTTTTCTTACAATACTTTCCTAACAGTAGAAACTCTCCAGGTACCTTTGTCATCTTTCCTTTCATAAATGATGATTCCACATTCTTAGTCTTGCTTGTCCTTAAATGCATTAAATGTATTTTGTAAGATCATGTGACTTAGAATAGGCATAGTATGTGAGAGGAAATGTTAGTCTACATAGCTAGCAAGACCCAGGATTATCTCCCTTCCATAGTTTCTTCTTTCTTGTCCTTCCATTCAAAACCACCAGGCATAAGGACACTTGAGTCTCAATTAGAAAATACCTAACTGAAGACAGCGATATGCTTCTTCAAAAACAACTATAGAAATTACTGAGCTTCAATATTATTGGCATTATTTCCACTTGCTCTTCAGGGCTGAGGTGGAACTTTAAACCCTAATTCTGAAGGCAGAGAGATTACTTTGTGTTAGAGAGCTCTTAATGTCCTTGAAGAGGTTGTGAGTTTACCACCTATGAGTCTCATTTCAGCGTATACCTGCCTGTAACTCCCTTCTGGCCTCTCCAAGCTTCAATAGTCCCATAATATATATATATATATATATATATATATATATATATATATATATATATATACTTTCACAGATAAACATACTTAAACATTCAAAATAATCTTTGAACATTAATTTTAACACTATATTCCGTGAGATTTATGAATGTAATGAAAGTAGTAAATGCTCATGTAGCAAGTATACAATGTATATTATAGATAAATATAGATGACAGATAGATGATAGACAGATGCATGCATACATAGATACTAGATAGAGATATGTAGATCAATAATAGATATATAGGTAGATATATGATAAATAGATAGACAATAGGTAGAGAGAAATGAAGGAAAACCATTATGTGACAAGTCACAACATACATTAAACAACATTGATGAGCCGTGTTAGCCAAAGTCCATTAAAAGATAGTACACATTATTTTTTGCTCTAAAACAAGTAGGTAGAGTTATAATGTATATTAGTACCACTTTAATATTTAGGTATAATTTGCAAGAAACCCATGGTACTAGTAAGGACTGGAGAAGCTACATTAAAAAAAGAGAATATTCATTATTTTCAGAATATACATAGATGAAAAGCTAGTCTTGTATCTGACATTATACTTTAAACCTCTAAGCTTGAAGTAATGATTACATTAAGCATCACATAACTCAATTATGGCAACTAACACTGTACTGAATGAGAGGAGGAAATAAACAAGCACTTGATATTTCAGAAACAAATTGTTTGCTAGGAGCCGAGGGACATTTTAGATGGACAATATTTGAAATCCCAATTAATTCCTGGATGTTAACAACGTATTGTCAATTGCAATAAAATTAGTTTTTGTAAGTATTTTAATAATACTGTTTTTATAACAACAAACATTAATTAGTAAACCTGTCTTCCCTCCCACAGTATTCTTTCCCTGACATCTCAAATATGCTTGTTTATATTTGTGAATGCACTTGGGTATCTGGTGTTTGCTTATCTAATTCTGTATTTGCAGTTAATTACCTGATAAATGGCACATGCTCAAATGCTTGAAATATATATCTCCTGAAACGTATCAATATTTACCCCAAATAATATTTGTGCTATTGTGGTTATTTTAAGATATTGACTCATATTTATTTTATATCAAAATTGTTCCCACTAGCTCAGGATAACTCCATATTCCTCTCTCTCTCCCTCTTTCTCTCTCTCTATATCTCCTGTTCTTTCTTTTACCCTTTGGTTTTTGTGAGACAGACATGGTTTCTGTGTATATCCCTGCCTGTCTTTGAATCAACTCAAAGGACCAGGCTGGTCTCAAATTCTGAGATCTGTCATCCTGATTTCTGGGATTAAAGGTGTGTTGCATTATTGCCTGGCAGGTCTATTTTTTCTTATACTTTGGTTGTGAGCCTAACTTTAATGGCTGAGCCATCTCTCTAGCCCAGGGCTGTATTTTCTAATGAACAAAATTATTCCCAATGAGGAAAAAGAATCTACTTTTACACTCCTTAAAATGCTACCTACCAATGCTGTGGTGGAGAATTAAATGGTCAACATATACTATCAATCGTCAAAGTGACGGAAGCTCAGATACCGAAAAACAAAAGTAAATGCACTTTAAAACAGGAAGTAGAAGCAATAAAAGAAGGAAACGTGAAAACCCATATCAGCACTATCAGATTTTGGGGTGTTAAAATACTCAGATATCATTTATACTGCTTTCTTATTATGAATATCAGAAAACAGCCATAGCTTCCAAACATAGAGAATAAATTACACTGAACTGTACATTTGCAAACACAATATAATTTTCAGTATGCTGCCATTGTGATGTTGCTTGATATCCAAGAAGTTATTGCTATCACTACTTTGCACCATTGCCTGCCAGCATTTAAGCACTCCATACCTAATTAAACCATCACTATTATTTCTAGTTGCTAATGTTCACATATCTGTATGCTGAGTGTTCTTGTAAGCTCTTCATAGAATTTTACCTCAACTTTTAATGTCATACTCTTGTCAACATTTTTTTTTTTTGTTTATATAGATGTATTTGGAAAACTACAAACTGTAAATAATTGAAACATTTCCTCACCAATTGATAATCTCAAGTAATTAAAACCTCTGATACTACTTAAATAATAAAGATTTCTGTAAGTTAAGTGACCTCACTAAGACACATCATTTAACAACTAGTAATACCACTAACCAGAAATCAACCCAGCCTGAAAGTTCCTGATTTACACATTTTTTTTTTGTAAATGAGACTAAAATCATCTATTATCTTCAGAATGAAATGGTTACAGATTTACAAATTGACTGTTGTCAGTGACTCAAGAGTCATTTAGTCATACATCATGACAACAGACATGTCCTACTTAATAATAAAAGTACAATTGAAATTACTTCAACATGACCACATGAACAGAAATTATACTCAGGTCCTCATGCAGTGTCTTCCATGAAAAATGTAGCTTTACTGCTTACTAACCTTGCATTATACTGATTTTATACTTCATTACAGGGCTCTGCTCTGTAAATGAAAATGACAGAGAGAAAATCTGAGTATGAGCACTATCAATAAAGGGCTTGCATGAGATGCCAGGTAATAGCATACTGTTTAGATAATGCTTATTTAGAACTGGGGTCTGTTCATTCTGCTTATTCCAGGAAATGGAGTTAGTTGAAAGAGTTCAATTAACATCAGTTCTGAGAAACATGAGTCAATAAATTCTGCTCTCCACTGATAAGTGGTTTAGCATGGGATGGCCCTAGTGTTTGTGGCTCTCTTTAGGAAAGTCTGCTTCCTATTTGGAAATCTGTGTGTGATTTCTTTTTTATCGTGTGTGTGTGTGTGTGTGTGTGTGTGTGTGTGTGTGTGTGTGTGTGTATTTACTCTATTTAAAGATAATGCTGGTATCTTTTAAAAGAGAAAAGTGTTCTTAATATATGTGTAAGCCATTGGCAAATGCTACTTTCAGTCTTAATCAGAGAAGCTTCTCACTGACATGAAACTAAGTCAATGCAAAGATCGCTGGCATCACAAGAAGCTGAGTAAGAAAGGACACTTGTGTGCTCAGCCCTAAACAAGAGCCCATTTCAGCCCCTGAAAACACAGGAAATATTGCAGTGGAAGGGAGACACAGAATATTGTACCCAGGAGACAAAGAGTAGGACTGTGAAATGGCATCTTCTAAGCACAATCAGAAAGTAATCTGGAGCTCACAGGAACTATGCTGGCCCCCAGAGTTAGGACCACACTCAACTATGGATATTGGTAAAGGGCTTAGTCATCCTGTACTACTGTTGACTTATTAGGAATTAACAAATTCTGGAACTGAGGGGAATGGAGAGATTTCATATTTCAAAAGTCAGTGTCACACAGATGGCCCTAGTGGGACACGAAGCAATGTGAAAAGTCATGAATGTTGGAAATAATTTTGTACTGAAACAGAGGACTGGAAATGGTAGGAAGGAAATGTGTTAGTGGGAATGAGGTACCACAGTGAATTATCCATGTGAATGAAACTGTTAGGCAACAAAAGTACCAACAATAACAACAAAATCTTTGTAAGGTTATGATCACATGACACATACTCAACAATAAAATGTACGTGGGTTTTGTCTTTAATTATTCAAGGATACCCTGAGTATTAGAGAGAAATAAACTCTGTAAAACTTGCCCTGTGAAAAACACTGATCAGTTTTATTAACAATGTAATAGCAGGAAATATTTTAGTTCTAATAATGGCTTTCAAATAAATATGATTTTTATCTTTAATAAAATTTATTATTCATCATGGCGTTCAAATTATATCCTTCAATCTATTCATTGGCTGTGTTAACATTTCTGTGATTTTGTTAAGCAGGGTAACACTTCCCCAAATATCTTTTTTTCATTATTATTATTATTATTATTATTATTATTATTATTATTATTATATTATTATTATTATTATTATTATTATTATTATTTTACATGTCAATTCCAGTTATCTCCATTGATTCTAGAATAAGAACAAAAGGGAAATTGACTATGTCATGATTCTTACATGCATTTTTTTCTTCTGTAGACCCCCTAAAAACTCTATTCTCAGTCTCATACAACATACTGTTAACAGAACAGTTGCTCACAGTATGGACCCTATGCATCAGGAACAAGTTCTCTGAAAATTGCTTTGATTGGCCAAATTTCCATCAGGGCCTTAAATCTTTTTTTTTTTTTCATTCTATATATGCACAAACCTGTGAACTGCAATAAAAAACTTAAAAAGATATGAAGTCTCTTCAAGCAAGTATCCTCCATTGTAGATAATAGAATAATCTATTGATCCAATTGGGTTCCTCTACCTCTGTAGCCTTCTTCCTAATATTACAGGAGACCGCCTTCACCAAGAAATATGTGACGTAGGTTTTAACACAATCTCTAATTTTTGATCTTCCTTACTAGTAAATTTACATGATTGGCAGTCCCTCCACAAGTACTGTTCTTTGACTAGGAATTTCCAGTTAAATGCTACGTTCTGTTAGTTTCAATGTCTTTGCCATATTGTATATTATTGTTTATAGGACAAATACTAGCTCTTGATTCATGAAATGTAGAAAGCTCATTTGATTTGCTCCTTGAGTTAATCTAAAGAAAGACATTTGTAATTTATCCACTGGGATAAATTAAGGGCATCGTGAATAATTTTATTCATCATGTCATTAATCTCTTTGCATTTATGGAAACAATAATATAGTTTTATACAGATTATATAATCAAATAATATTTGATTTTTTTTCTTCATTCAACTCTTACAGAAGATTTTCAGAGATGAAGAAACATTCCATCACTGTCACAATTAGTCCTCTATACTCAAATAACCTAGCATTTAAAAACCTGTATGGCTACTACTGGTCAACTGCATGAAAATTATTCTGCTCCATTCTGCTGTGTTATTCCTGCATTTTATGAACTAAACATGATCATAATCTCTAGGCAGAAGACTAATACAGTTATAAATGACCACAGATTCGTAATAGACATTTTTGAAGTATTTCCACAGTTATTTGGAGTGGACTCTGACTTTTCTGGCTGGATTTCATCATGAATTGACTCAGAATAGAAATTGCCAGGGCAGAGTGCAAGTAGTTCACTCAATTTTCCTCAGACTATGTTGAATGCAACTGGGGAAAAAATTAGTTGAGGATATAAAATATCTTGAGTCATTTAAGCCTCAAAATCTAGTTTGGAATGGCTAGGGAACTATATGCATTGTTCCCAAAACTAATTTTTACTTTTGTGAACTTTAACTGTTAAACAAAAATAGGTGTATTTTACCATAAGACTATAAAGAAAGTTCAAGTTATCTGATATGTGAATGTATAAATTTTTGGAATGAGTATTTATATGCATCCTGGTCATATACCTACAGAGGTTTTAGCCTATTACTTGTTGTAATGATAAACTAATTTTCTAGCTTCCATACTTTGTCAGATTTTTATAATGAAAAAAAAAATGGTCCTAAATGAAAGCTTGCTGAGCAAACCAGGAGAAGCAAGTCTGTAAGCAACACCCTTTCTCTCCATGCCCTTTGCATCAGTTCCTGCATCCATCCAGGGTCCTTAAGTGTTTGAGCTTCTGTCTTGACTTCATCCAATGCTGTGAAAAATGTAACATGAATAAACCCTTTCCTCCCCAACTTGCATTTGGTCATGGTATTTTGTCACAGCAATAGACATCCTTACAGAAACAGTAAGATTGTACTTTTGAAGATACAAATATTAGGGCATAGGACCTGGAAAGATCAAGAGATTTCTCCATGATGTCTAACTTTCATCAAGCAAGAAGTCTCAGTGTACAATCCTAGGGGAAGAAAATTTAATACAAGTACTATGCTTTTTTTTAGTCTTGCAAACTACAATGATAACAGGGATAACAAAAAAATTACCCAATGATGCAACTGAGGTCCTACTATATTGGGAATGAGAATAATGACTAATGTATATGTGTCTGATTGGACTCCACATCTATTGTATAAGAAGAAATTCATATCTGGTAAAAGAAACCTAGCCAAAACCTATTTATGCTAACCTGTGTAAGGAGTGGTATGTAACATTTTCTTTATAGCTAAGCATGCCAGTCTCTTATTTATTTATTTTTTATTTTTTCACTATCTTAGTTATGTTTTTATTGCTGTAAAGAGACTCCATGACCATGGCAACTCTTTCAAGGAAAACATTTAATTGGGGGAGCTCACTGCCAGTGTCAGAGGTTCATTCCATTATCATCATGGTGGGGAATAAGTTGGCATGCAATGGTACTAAAGGATAGCTGAAGGTCCTACATCTTGCAAGGAAGCAGGAGGTAGAATGACATACTGGGCAGTACCCTTAGCATATGAGACTTCAAATCCCACTCGCACAGTGACACATTTCCTTCAACAAGGGCATGCCAACTCCAACAAAGCCACAACTCCAAATAAGCCACTCCCTATGAGATTATGTGTTCCATTAACATTCAAACCACCAACTTAACTCCCTGGCCCCTACAAGTTAGTAACAATACCATAAAACAGACTGCATTTAGTCCAAATTCAAAATGCCCTAAAGTCTAAAACAGTCACAATAATGTTTAAAAGTCCAAAGTCTATTCAAAAATCCGTGTAATCTCTTAACTGTAGTCCATTGTAAAATCAAAATAAAAAATATCTGTACAACTCCAACATATAATGTCACAGAATATACATTATTATTCCAAAATTCAGGGAAGGGAGCTTAGGGAAAAATACAGGACCAAAGCAAGACCAACTGCACAAAATCCAAACTAAGCATCTCCATCTCTGATGCCCAAGCACTCTTCTGTTGAGTGCTCTTGTACACTGTAAAGATTTGTCACTCATAAGGGCTTAATCAAATGCTGATTGTCAGTATCCACGCAGGAAGTAGAGGCGGGGTTACCAGACTAGGAGACTAAGGAAAGGAAATGCTGAGATGCAGTTTCCAGCCAGATGTAGAGGAAGTAAGGTAAGAACGCCTTACTGAGAAAAGGTACCAAGCCACGTGGGTAAACATAGATAAGAATTGTGGGTAAGTTTAAGTTGTAAGAGCTTATTGGTAATAAGACTGAACAATAGGTCAAGCAATTTCAAATTAATATAAAAGCCTCTGTGTAAAGAGCTGCAGGGTCAGACAGGACAGAAAGTATCCTCTGCACTCTTCAGATGCCCAACTCCATTCTCCTTCGCAGTTCTCAATACATGGCTTTCCCAGGAGCTGGTTCTAGTCCCTGTCATCAACTTTCCTCACTAGGTATCTCATGACTCTAGCATCTCTAACATCTAGAGTGCTCCAAGGCAATCCATTCTTCAACTTCCCAGCTTCATGCCAGTGCCTCTCTAAGCCTCCATTCGGGGACACCCCTGGCACATGGCAGACTTCAAAGGATTACTTTGGTATGGAGGCAAATTCCATAACCTCTTTCTACTACCCTTAATTCTAAAGCCAGAAGCATTAGCCGAGAAGCATTAGCCGAGGCTGCCAAGTTTTGCTGCTTTTGGGGGCTGAAATATGCCCCCCTGATTTAATTACAGCTTCTCCAGTAATGCCTTTCATTGTCTAAGGTTTGCTGTCCTGAAATTTACTCTGTAGACCAAGCTGGCCACACACCCACTGAACCGCCAGCCTTCCCAATGCTGGGATTAAGGTGTGCCCTACAGCATATGGCTCTAAGATTTTCTTTAGTTTATTTCCACAAATAAGTCTTCTGTGACTTATCTGATTTGAACAAATATTTGTTCACATTTTCCCATAAAATGTAACAAATAAGAGGTTGTATTAAAAATGAAGTTTAATTATTTACACTCATCAGGACAACAGGAGGAAAGACAATGTAGAGATTAAAAAAAATAAGGCAAAGAAGAACAAATGAGAGGAGACGAGGAAGGGATGAACTGAAAGAAAACAGGACTAATTTGCGTAAAAATCTCAGAAAGAAATCATTTATTTTGTATTTAATTTAAAACATACTTTTTTTCCAAAACATTTTCTTCAAACTTTCTCTCACAGAGAAATAACTCCCTCATTATTGAAGCAAAAAATGTAATAATAAAGAAAATTATTAATATATTTCAACAAAATGCTAAAGAAAGAATAATCACTTTCATTTCCCCAAAATGGCAGGAAGGAAACAAAACATATGATAGTATAAGTCCAGGGAAAATATTCAATGATATGAGTCTGTTACCCTCAAAAAAGTATATAGAACTATAGACAAACACAATTATTTTGAAGAGATCTGAAATGATGATTCTTAATACTCTCAATCAGCATGCATTTTCAAAATATCAATCCGAAAGAAAGTAAAATCATAAGTTTTTTTCTTTTATAGGGCTAGAACTATTTCAATAGATACAAATTTGGTCATAAAAATTTAAACAGTATATTGTTTCAATGGGGAACTGATTTCTAAAGAAGCAGTAATGAGTACCCTTATAACAGCAGATAACACCATCCCCAGAGTAACCTTTCCAGAATTCGAATATGTCCATTGATCTCATGAGATGCCTTGTAAACACTAAATGCTACAGTTAAAGGCTAATCTATTTGTGTATTACACCATGTGAAGCTATGGATTTCAAGTCCATTTTAAAGGCTTCTTTATGTTCATGAACATTTTATTATTCCTCAAGTTTGGTGCTGGAAGTTTATTCATACTTAACATGTAAATAAAACATCCATCTTTGAAAATATTAAAAGTTCTTTTCATAATTTCATTTGTATATTTAGTAAACTGGTGATATTTTCACTACCCCTTATTATCTTTCATCGTCCTTCCATTGCTTTTAGTTGTAAAATAAAGTACTGTTGTTTTGAAGGGTGAAGGATAAGACTACATTAATGTTGATAATACATTTATCAAGTACTTTGCTTTCTGCTTCAAATTACATTAAGAGAATGAACTAATAAACATCCCAATCTACATATCTATCATTCCTTCAGAAATTTACTAGTTTTTGCTAGTTGTACATTAATATACATTATGTATTATATACATTAATGATGTATATTTCCTAACAGTGATTATTCATTATGAAACTAGATTTACAATAACTGAGTTGTAATCCCTCTTTAGCTCCTTAGATACGATGTCTTATAAATAATAATTTCAAATATTTCTTTTTTGTTTTATTTTCATCTCTGCAGAAAAGGAAAGTATTATGTTATGGATATAAGATAATAAAATGATGACTATAAAACATATAAACCATTAAACTCATATGTCAAGCAATAAGTAGATAGCAACTATTACAAAAGACTAGCTACCTAAGTAATGTATGAGTATGTTCTTTTTCTATTGTTACTGTAATACAGTCACTGTGGCATGTAATTTATTCATTATAAAAGGAAACTTTATTATTTTCTGTGAGCTACAGATTCCAAATATTGACAGTAGACAAGGTCTTTCTATCTATTTCACTTGAAGACACAAGTTGGATGGTAAAAGAACATGAAGAGGGAGATCTTATGAACTTGGGGAACTTCTACAGCAACCCCACTTCAGAGAATCAACCTACTATGCTGAAAAAATCAGTCCACCCATAAGAATACAGCTTTGTGAGGCCTAACCATCTGCTGTATGCCTGGTCTCTAAAGACTACTGCATTGGTAAGTGAAAGGCTAAACCAGAGCCATCCTAGAGAGAAAGGGCTCAAAACAGCACTATGTGAGAACCTGAACCCGTGACCTGTGCAGATGGCTTACACTATACACCCAGATAGGCTGACAGGCAGGAAGATGAGGTAAGGGCCCTGACAGGTGGGAAGGGCAGACAAATGGCCCTGACCCCAGGGCAAACAACCCAAAAACTTGAGAGACAACTTTTATGGACACAAGTGGTACAAGAGATAAATCCTTGTAAGTCCTCAATTCCCCTGTACTCAGCTTTGAGCCCTAACCTATTCTGTGATCTTAGCTGTTAAGAGGCTCAGTGCCTTCTCCTGCAGGTGCTGCATCAGTCTGTGGGATGAGCTCCCTGCCTAGGCTTGATTTCAATAAAGAAACCCTGTGCACTTGATTCAGTGAGTGAGCTCCTTGATGGTCACTCTGGGGATCTCGTGGACAGGGCATAACAGTTCCAACCTGAAATTGGGAGTACACTTTCAAATCATGGCATCACAGCAGATTGAAGTCTAGATTTGCCTGATTCTAAACATGGTTAACTCTTCGTTATGTAATATGGTCTGGGAAGGAATGCACCACCAATAGAATAGTCCTCTGAAAGAGCTTTGAGGGAGGTGATATTGAATTTGAAAATAGAACTTAACTAGGCCATGGAATTAAACAGTCGTCTTAGGAATGGCATTTGTGAGGCAAAGGACTTCCTCTGATTGTTTTCTTGGCAGCTCAGTCAGGGGGATTTGCAAGAGAAAAGTAGTGCTGATGAGACCCTGTACTGACCCACTTTGTCTCCCCGCGGATGGTCCCAGCTGGACTATTGTGTACTTACTGTTCAAACAAGAACATTTATTATTTTTTTTTCACTTTTCATTACACATCTCCCAGGAAATATAGATGTTGATGTGTTATATGCAGAGGGGGGAAAATAGGCCTGATATTTGTAGGCGAGATTCCCATATGAAATCATTCTCATATTACAGAAGAAGCAATGGTTTCTAACTGGAAATACAAAAACAGGTGTCTGTCATTGGTTGATATTCTAGTCTCCTGACAAACACCCAACTCTGAAATTTGCCTTAAATATGAACAAAGAGAAATACTCTTTTAAAGCTGTTTGTTTAAACACACCATTGCAAGATATGAAATAAATGCAGGTACAAAGCAAGGGAACTCTTCATCTCACTGATGTAATACTATGCTGAAATACCCGGTTTCCTGATATTGGGGATTATGTGTAGCTGAGAGAGAAAAACAAGCAGAAGCAGCAAGCTCAGCGCATAACTACCACCACATGTTTTAGACAAAGAACTTATGAGATCCAACAGTACCTCTGTAAACACTCTTGAAAATATGACACACAACAGAAATAATGTTCAGTATCATACAACTGAGCATGGAAGCTTTTTCAGTAGTGATGTGAGACATGCCATAATAACTTCCTTTGCCTTCTTAGGCTAATAGCACACTGTGCTATAAGTGAAATAGCCTTGAAGGTCTTGAAGAAACCCATGTATTTCTGTTAAACAGTTGGATTTCACTTTTGTACAGACTGGAGATAAAGAAGGGAGAGGGTTAGAAAGAAACTTAGCCCCAGACACTTGGGAAACTGACAGTCTTACTTGCAGCATGGCTCAGAAGCACATGGCAATACCTGCTTCTGGCCTTGTGTGGGGGGTTGTGAGCATGTGCAGATATTACTACCCTTAGTTCCCTTGGATTTCAAGACTGAAAACTGTTCTACAAAGTGTAGTTAAGCCTATCTCCTTCATCCAGATTTATATTTCTGTGTAATAAATAGTCTTGCATTCCTGCTCAGTTATAAGCTCTAACCACATTTCCCCCATTGAACGGTATACAGTAGACACTTAGACCATCTGGGGTACTCATGTTCAGCCTACTCCACCTCTCCTAAGTGCATAGTCTTTCTGTCTTTCATTAATTTTCTTGCTACCACTAGTATGGCCAGGTCCCCTGGAAGGCATGCAAGTATTCAGGAGTATGAGTAAATTTTTAATCAATGCTGTATTGTGTTTATTTTAATAACAAAAGCAATGCTTACTTATCGGAGTCCATGTGACATGTCCCTGTCATATTTCATTTCTAATTCTTATACATCCTATGTTGTTTGCTTGACCAATATAACCCAGGAAATAAAAATTCCTTTAATTATGGGGGAAATGGATTTAGCATGTTACAGAAAAAACTTAAACATTCTACCTTTGGTCAGTTGGTAGTCACAACTGAGAATGTTAACAAAATCACTATAATAAGAAAATATATGAATATGTCAGAGAATATGCTTCTGCTTACAGGACCAGAAGAAATTCAGTTCAGCTTACCCAGAAAGCAGAGATATTGAAATATATTGAAGTGCACAATCCTAAGTCAGAGTGATAAAGGATCAGGATGCTACACAGGAGCTTCTTAGGTTGTAATTCTTCATACTATTATCCCCTGTATAACACAAGTCTTATTCTTGATACACTTGTCTTCTTAAAGAACATATATTAGGTCTTTTCCTGCCTTTCATCTTTGAATTGAAATGACAGGCAAACCGTCTATTAACCCAAATACAGTCCTTCTTCTCTCTACACTATGACTCACTGTACCCTTTCACATTGTCAGAAAACTAAGGAAATTTAATTTTGTGATAGAAACAATTAACATGTCTATCATCATGATAACTTTTCTTATACAGCAAATGTTTACAATAATTTAGGCAGGTTTATTACTGATTAAATAAAAAGAACAAGTTAGCCCTGCCAACTGGCCCATCCAGAGTCTGCCTGCTTCCTGGTCCCATCTTCACCCATGAGAGGAGCCCACTTTCTAGTATACTGCTCAGAGCCTCCTGGGGACGAGGGACTGTGCACAGGGCAAACCATCGCAGCAGACCAGCCAGTGTTCGAGGCTCACCTCCACCCACGCGAGAGCCATTGGAGTACTGGCCCTGCTTGCAACCACCAGGAGAAAACCTTGGTGGTGAATCCACCAGGAGAGGGAGAGACTGCACTGGTATGCACTGGAAGAAGGGATGGGTAGACGACTATATAAGAACACAGTCAGCAACAGACAGATCAATATGACACCACCAGATTCCACACTAGCAAGACCTGAACAGCTCAACATAGATGAAGCAGAAGAGAACGATCCTAAAGACAATTTTATGGTGATGATAGAGACCCTCAAAGAAGTAATGAGAAAATACCTTAAAGGAATGGCAGAAAATGCAAGACATGGAGGAAAGTACAAAGCAAAAATTCAAATCAAACAGTACAAGGCTTGAAAGCTGAAATAGAGACAAAAAAAAAAAAAAAAAGTCTCCGGAATGCTGGAAATAGAAAAGCTAGGTAAACTATCAGGAAATATAGATGCAAGCATAACCAACAGAATAGAAGATATGGGAGAGGGATTTTCTGGCAATGAAGATACACTATGACAAATAGATTCATTGACCAAAGAAAATCTTAAGTCTAACAAATCGCTAACACAAAATATCCAGGATATCTGCGACACCGTGAAAAGGCCAAACCTAAAAATAATATGTATAAAAGAAGGTAAGGAAACCCAAATCATAAAAGAAAACTTTCCCAACCTAAAGAATGACACGCTAATGAAAGTACAAGAAGCTTACAGAACACCAAATAGAGTAGACCACAAAAAAAAAAAAAAAAAAAAAAAAAAAATCCCCTTGCCACATACTAATCTAAATACAAAACACACAGAATAAAGAATATTAAGAGCAGCCAAGGAAAATGGCCAAGTAACATATAAAGGCAAGCCTATCAGAATTACACTTGACTTCTCAATGGAATATCCTGGATAGATATTCTGCAAAAACTACGAGACCATGGATGCCAGCCCAAAAATTACTATATCCAGCAAAGCTATCAATCACTATAGATGGATAGATGGAGAAACCAAGATATTCCATGACAAAACAAGATTTAAACAATTCATATCAACTAATCCAGCCCTACAGAAAGTTCTGGAAGGAAAACTCCAACCCGAGGAATTTAACTACACCCACAAAAACATAGGCAATAGATAGTCCCTCTTTACCAACAATGAAAAGAAAAACAGGGAGAAATCCACACAGAATACCACCACCTACAACAAATCCAAAACAAACAGGAAGTAACAATTAATGGTCATTAATATCCCTCAACATTAGTGGTCTTAACTTGCCTATAAAAAGTCACAGGCCAAAAGAATCCATCCTTTCACTGCACACAAGAAACATACCTCAACTTCAAAAACAGATGTTACCTCAGAGTTAAGTATTTGGATAAGATTTTCCAATCAAATAGACCAAAAACACAAGCAGGTGCAGCAAAGTGCACAATAGTAATCAGAAAATAACCACATTAATCCAAATTAACCACAGTTTAAAGGGTAAAATTATTAAATTATAAAAATGTAAAAATGAAAGAAAAGACCACAAATTTGCACTTCGTCTTTATATCATTCATTGTGCGATGTCATCAAATGACAACCAAACTGTTTTCTTTCCCACCTATTACAAAACAATAATATAATACATACCCAGTGTAGAATGACTGCTGTCCCTTAATGTTGATATGGGCCACATTCGTCTCTGGAGAAGAAGGCAAGTGCTCACATATTAACCTGCAAGCAGGACATGAAAGATCAAACTTGGAATTTTGTAAGGCTTGAAACTTTCATAATTTGACTTCACTGATGTACGTACTCCAACAGGTCTGGCCCTTTTAAATCTCCCTAAATAATGGCATAGCAAGAGACCAAGTGTTCCACTATATGGGCCTATAGTGGACTTTCTCACTCAACCATTACTACAGATTCAACCACATAGTTCATAAAATGAGATGATTTCAGTCAATCATAGTAAAGATTAATAAACTCTGAATTGTGATTCCAGGAAGGATATTTTAAAATACCCCTCAAAAAAAATCTATAAAGGAGAATCCAATGGACAATTTAAGTAATAGCTTTTAAAAGTATGTATGTATGTGCATATAAGAGCAGAAAAAATAGACACAAGATTATTACCCAGTAAGGAAATGAAAATTCAAACCAAAGCAAATGCACACCTACTCAGGGACCCAAGGGATTGCATAAAATTTGGTTGCTATCATGAGCATAGCTATGTTAAAATGCTCATTGTTTGTATCAGAGGCAAGAACTTTCTGAATAGTACTCAGGGTACCCTGGTATTCAGGAAATAATACCAATAATTAAAATAATTGAACTTTATTGAATAAAACAAATAAAATATTTAGAATCAATAGACCGCTCAGCAGTTAAGAGAGCACATGGTGCAAGGGACGCATTGCCTGGTATCAAGTTGGCCATCTTACAAACACCAGTAACTCCATTTTCAAAGGAACTGAAGCTACGTGGAGGTTTCCCAAGGAAACTACACTAAGTACACACACGTACACACATACATGTGCAAATGCACACAGGATAATGACATTATAATATACAGACACAGGGAAGTTAGGTAAAGAAGAGAGGTTTAGGGGGATGCCTGAATTTTCCTGGGATGGGAAAATAGAGTAGATTCTGCCTGTGGACTGGGCGTGGGTGTATATGGTAACAGGAAGAGAGAGAGAGAACAGGGAGGGAATAACTGGAATATGTGGACATTTAGGGGACTATGTGAAAACCCAGTGAAATAGAAACTACTTGGAACCTATGAGGGTGACCCTAGCAATGATTCCTATTAATGGAAGATATGGAACCTCAATTGCCCATCATCTGTAAACAGGTTAGGTCCCCAGCCATGGGAGTTGTATACTATCTCGACCACAAAACCTGCCTATGATTCACCACAGCCTGCCCTGCCTGCATGATGCTCTGGGGCAATAGTGGTTCAGAGCATGGCAGTTCAGAGCCTGTGACAGTGGCCAACCTGTCTAACTTGAGACCTTATCCAACGAGACCTTAGCCTACGAGAGACACTGCTATCTAAGATGGTCAGGAACCAGAACATATGTGGTTTAGAGACCTATCATAAGGTCGGACAGAACTGATAAAAAACAAACAACCAAACAAAAACCAAAAATGAAAAAGAAAAAAGCCAATGAAACTTTCCTAAAGATATTCTGCTATACTCATAGATAAGTGCCTAGTCCAGTTGTCATCAAATAGGCTTCCTCCAGCAGCTGATGGCAGCAAATACAGAGACTCACAGCCAAACAGTAGGTGAAGCTCAGGGAATCCTTCAGAAGAGGAGAGAAAGGACTGGAAGAACCAGGAAGTT
This sequence comes from Phodopus roborovskii, assembly GCF_943737965.1. Classification (NCBI taxonomy): domain Eukaryota; kingdom Metazoa; phylum Chordata; class Mammalia; order Rodentia; family Cricetidae; genus Phodopus; species Phodopus roborovskii. The sequence continues at coordinate 136,678 of NW_026125500.1, forward strand.
TGAGAACACTGAAGACTCAGAGATCCAACTAAGTAAGGCTCACAGGCATTCAGAGACTGAAGAGGCAAGCACAAACCTTCCATGGGGCCGTGGTAGGCTTTCTGTACACAACCTATGGGTTTTATGGGGCGGGGGGTGCCTGTTCATCAGACCCCTTTCCTCCTACTAGGTTGCTTCTTCCAGCCTTAATACGAGGGTTTATACCTGATCTTATTGCATCGTGCTATGCTGAGTTCAGTTGATATCACTGGGGTCCTGCTCTTTTCTGAAGGGAAATGGAGGAACAGTGGATCTAGGGAATAGGGATGGTGGGGTGGGGGATTGCGAGGAGGGAAAGGAGGGGAGGCTACAGTCAGCATGAATTGTTTTGAAAAAAAAATGAAGAAAAAGTTTAGATGTAAATTGTAACATTGCTTTACCATAAATTGAGGATATAAAATTATAGCATCTTGGAAGAGATGAGATAGGATAACATTTTAGAGTTACTCTTCTAGTTTTGTTAATATTAAATGCACATAATAAAGTATAAAATAAAATAATGGAAATAAAGAGTTAGCTTTGTTAGTAAATGTTTTATTGATTCCTTGATTATTTCAAAATGAATAATAAATAAAACTTTAAATATATTGAGAAATAAATAACCCAAACAACAACAATTAAAAGCAAAACTAATCAGAACAGCCATCTGCAAAACAAAAGAAATATGTGAATGGAGCCTACGTAACAGGACAAAACCATTGCCAGCAAACAAATTATCTATCTTACAACGTGAACATAAAAAAAAAAAACCAAAAAACAAAAGAAAAAACTAATCAACAAGCCATCAAACAAGCAATAAACACAATAATGAAGAAAGAATGTTCACAGAATATAACCAAGACAGAAAAAGCTGTTCAACCTTACTGTCAAACAGAATTGCAAGTAGAATCTATACCATTTTTCAGTTACAACATCAGTCAAATGATGGCTAAAATGCAGAGGAGAATCTTCATATAATGTTAATCTCTTTGTAAATGAGTTTAGGAACTGTGAAAGTCAGTATGGAATCTTCTCAAAATAGTAAAATATATCAATGTAAGGAGTAGGTTTTCCCGCCGGTATGGTCCCACTGCGATGCCAGCCCCAAATAACACACAGAGACTCTGTATTTGATATAATGCTGTTGGCCAGTTACTTGTTTCTTATCGGCTAGCTCTGTCTTAAGTATTAACCTATTTCTATTAATCAAAGTATTTCCACATGGTCTCGTATTACCAGAGAAAGGTGTTCTGCTCTCTCCAGTCTCTCCATGCTGACTCCTCCTTCCTAAGTCCTCTTTCCTCCTTGTCTCCCAGTCCCTCTTATCTTCCTTTCCTATTGGCCAACAGTGCTTTATTCATTAACCAGTATGAGAAACATATATACATAATGGCATCTCCCATCATCTCCTCTTTTCTGTCTAAATAAAAAGAAGGGTTTTAACCTTAACATAGCAAACTATATCACACAACAGTTATCAAAAAGGAATCACAGTTAACAATATTTAGTCCATTAACATTTAGCAAGATTTAAGAAAATATTCCATCATCTATCCTATCTTTATGAGTCTAAAGTCTATGTAACTTATCTTTAATCCCAACTAAGGAAAACTATAACCATAAATATTTGTCTTCAACTACATCAAAGACTACAGAAGGATAATGTATAAACTCTAGAAATGACAGAGACAACTCACTGCCTGGTCAGTGACCCAAAGTTTTTCTGTAATGTTCATCTTTAACCCATAGGCCATAGTGTGTCTGGCAGACTCTTTATCAAAGCAGAAAACTTTAAACTGTCCACCTATATTGGCAGTTTGTCAGTCACTTTTCTCTGTGTTTTGCAGACTGTCTGGCAGACTCTTCCATGAAGCAGGAATCCTGCAGCAATGTCCATTTTTTATCAGCAGTCACTTTTCTGAGAGTCCTAAATGTCTGGATTATAAAGTATAAAGTCAAACAGTCCAGACAAGAGCAGTATCTTGTCCAAATGGCTAGTCTTGCCATATTGGAAGCAAACTCCATACGTGTTTCTTTGATGTCCATCTTCTTTTCTGACACAGGTGGTGTTGCCAGGAGCATGTATGTCTCACTGTCAAGAAAAACCTTAAACCATTTTAAATGCAATATTCTGTAGGTCTTTGAAAGGTTTGAAGAATGCCTATCTATCTCAAATACATCTCTATGTATTTTGAAAACCTAACTAACTTAACTCTAAATTTTGACTATCATAGGTAATTATCTATTATTTGTACTACATTATACATTACGTTTCTAAATGAGCTATATAAACACAATACCTAAACAAAGGAGAAATATACATATCACAAAATTGACCTTAAATTGTATCAATAAATGAAAATCCATTCCAAAACAAAGTATTCACATCTATACCATGATCCCCTTTTTACCTTTAAAAAGAGATTGGTTGTGGTCATTAACCATTTAAACCAAGCCTATTTAAATGAAACAAACATTTATAGACAATATTTGGGATTTTGGGCATTGTTCTTTCCAAACTATTTCCTACTGGTAAAGGGCGCTGTCATGGGGGAATCCTAAGAAAATGAAGAAATCCTAGCTGTAGTCTCCAAGGCTGCCTTGTCCCAGCTGTTTTGAATGTAGGATCAGATCCGGGGGTCTGGCTTGATCAATCCACATTAGTCTGGAAGGAATCCACAGCTTTTAATTTTCTGTAGAAACAAAATTAGAAATTCTTTTCGCCAGGAACCTGTCCTTAGACTTAAATTTTGGAGTCAAAGTATTTTTAAAAAATATATAAATAGAATTAATCCAGCAGCATTTCCTTTAACAGTTGTTGTTTCCTCAGCAGTAAAACAATACAAAGACAATATAATACCGTACAGTATACAAATTTTCTCCACCTGTGGTTTTGTATTATTCTGTTTCTTTTCTATTTTTGAGACATGGTTTCTCTGTGTAATATTTATCTGTCCTGGAATTTACTCTGCATACCGGGTTTACTTTGCAATCACAGAGATCTGCTTGCCTCTGTCTCTCAAGTGCTGGGATTAAAGGCGTATGCCACCACACCCAGCTGTTCTCTGTTTTTTCAAAACCATTTTATTTCTTTTCCTCTCCCAAGCCTACCTATATTTTAAAACAATTGTAAACCTTTAGATGTTTTCTTAATGTGAATCTGTCTTTACTGTAAATCTTTATCTTTTTGTAGCCATGGATCTTTTATCTGGTAAACAACAACATTGCTAAATGAAAATCATAGCTGTGTTAGCTGCAGCCTTCCAAGATGGCTGTGGGTACTTTTACCACCAGAACTGAAAGCTGTTAAGACTGCCTTGGTCTAAGCTGCCATCCAGCATCATTCTGCCACCTTGGAGATGTGGTCACTGCCATTGTCACCAATAAATTGTTAGCAGGGCTTCTTAAAAGCCATGCAGTTTTTTGCCGCTTAAGCTGAGTCAGGAAACTTACCTTAAAAGAGCCATGCAAGTCTTTGTCTCACACAAAACAGAGTCCAAACAAGAAAAATGCTGTTAGTAAGAACCCTTGTTTGCTTCTGTTCTTTTGTTACTAAAATCCTTTTTTAATCTTTTGTTAAATTTTAAGTGGAAGTTCTTATTAGCCACGTCGTGATGACTTATGATTAAGGTTTTTTATACTGGCCTGGTCTCACTGCAGCGCCATCCCCAAATAACACAGAGACTCTGTATTTGATATAACGCTGTTGGCCAGGTAGTTGTTTCTTATCAGCTATATCTGTCTTAAATATTAAGCCATTTATATTAATCTAAGTATTTTCACATGGTCTCATCTTACCAGAGAGAGGGCCGGTGGTGTTCTGCTCTCTCCAGTCTCTCCATGCAGACTCCTCCCTACTACTTCCTCTTTCCTTTTTGTTTCCTAGTCCTGCCTATATTGCTTTCCTATTGGCCAACAGTGCTTTATTCATTAACCAGTATGAGAAACATATTTACAGAATGACATCTCCCATCATATCAAAACTATAGACTAACTTGTCACTAGCAAATATTTACTTAAAGGGTTTCCTGTCGATATATTACAGAGATACTTGCACATAGTGTTCATTGCAGTACTGTTTATAATTGCTGTTATGAAACCAACATAGATGCTTTCAATAGAGAAGCAGATAAAGAAAACAGAAGACATATATGCACAGTGAAATTGTTTTTCATTATTAGGATGAATCAGAAACAGTAATGTTAACAAACGATGCCTACTGCAGAAAGAAAAATATTGTGTGTGTTCTGTTCTTTATGTTTCTTTAAAGTTTATATAGATACATAAAGTTCTTCAGTGTATGCATGACAGGAAAGTAGACGTGAAATTCTTTAGGTGAAAAAAGGAGTCTAATTAAATGAGATGTGATATGAGAGTAGACTCAACATATGGCATTTCAATGTCCAAAAATTTAATAATATCAACATATAATAAAATGATATCCTCAGACTATGTGCTTCATTACAATTGTGATTATTGAATTTTGAGGTTATATGCTTATTTTAAAGTTTCAATAATTTGCCATTAATTCTGTATGATTATTTTTCTTTTCTCTATTCTCATTCTTATTCATTTTACACACCAACTGTAGTTCCCCTCAGATGAAACCCATTAATTTTTATAATTTCACTAAAAATAAATTAAAACATTTAAAATATAAATCAGATTGAGCATAAATGACTATAGAAGAAAGTGAATAACAATCTTACTAGTAATAGAAAAACTGGTTTGGAAAACAAAGCATCATTATTCCACAAGAAATGTGACATTAGGACAGAATCACAAGACAGGATGCTTGCTTATCCTTTACCCCAAAATGATGTTGCTGATCATGGGAAAGATTGTGAGTACACAGGAAAATTCACATGAAAATCACTACTGGGAAACACTTCTTTAAAAAGCCAGTGCTTCTGAATCTCTACTATTGGAAAAGTGTACAATAACAAATGACATTGAGATGATAGTAAAATTGAACTCTCATAAATTACCTGAATCTCATGATGAAAATTTTAGGCATGCTTGTAATGTTAATAGCATATTATGTTACAGATTATTCCCTAGGCAAAAACTAGAAAAAACAAAACAAAATGAATCGAAAAATGAACCTCAAATAGAAAATAGATGCATTAATTTAGATACATGAATTCATTAGAAAATTAATAAGTAATGAATGAAAAAGTGCAGATAAAGAGTGATTTTTCAAAAACATATGAACTATACAGTTTTCCAGCGATGAAATGCATATAGGAAGAATTAACTTATATGAAAATGGAGAAATGTGTTAGTAAGTTGCCCATGAAGGTGTCACAATGAAGGTGACATTATCATCCTTAGATTGAAGATTGTAGGGATACTGGAAATGTTTGCATGACTTCTCTCCTACACAGTGATCTAGAAATGTATAGAGCCAGGTAATTGAAATTTTTTTTATTATAATGCTTATAATGTAGTTTATCAAAAAATACTATAATTAAACTGATATATATATATATATACATATATATGATATTGTTCTTTTGTGTGAGAACAGTTGTAAAATCTAAATAATTTTTCATAAGTATAAATCAAGAACGTAATATTTTATTTGTAATTCTGTTCAACTCTTAGCAACTTCATTGATAACTTAGAGGAACTAACTCCCATCTAATTAATCCCCAAAATCATAACCTGATGGTGAAAGTCCATGCCCCTTGAAAGTGATTGTTTTAAATGAAAGTATGTAGAATAATTCAGTTTTGCCCATTTTTTTTATCCATTAAGAACCTATCAAACAAACCATGCACAATATTATGTACTGTATATGTTTTTTTGTTGTTTGTGTGTGTGGAAGGGTTTCTCTGTATTGCTTCCAAGCCTGTCCTGGAACTAGTTTTGTAGTTCTGTAGACCAGGCTGACCTCAAAATCACAGAGATCTGCCTGCCTCTGCCTCTTGAGTGCTGGGATTAAGGTGTCCACCAAACACGCCTGGCTCAATGTATTATATTTCTTACCAGACACATGTATTTGTATGTTTTCATATAAAGAAAAACTGCTGATAAATCTTTAAGTTTCAAGGAATGTATATATGTTCTGGCTATGTTCACATTAGGGAACAAGGAAATATAATTATGAAATGTCCAATTAAGGGCATGGACAAACACAAGCAAGGGAATGAAATGTCCCAAACAATATAAATAAATACTCAATATACTCAAATGCTTTCTGTTCTAACCAGCCTGTCCTATTATGTGTGAATGGTGGAAAATTACCTCAGAATTTGCCTTTTTTTAAAAACGTTATAGCTCAGAATTGAAAAATGCAGACTTTCTGTGGTTATGAATTACATAGTAATTGCAGTCATGAATGTTCAGCTAACTCTGTCTAATACAATTTTAAATACTTTGTGGTTTGTTATTTCTTAAATATCCCTGTTAATGAATACTGTCAATATTAGAGTACACATACTTTAAGATGGATATCAATATATGCTATTATAGATGAAGAAAACTTGGAATGATAAAATATTATTTTTGTTATAACAATTTGGAGCTATGAAAGTATTGACTTTTGTACTATTGACATTAGTATACTTAATTAAACGATGAGATAAAGATCATACAATGGTCAGTAACTGTTTATTGTTATTTTACTTAAATTCAGTATTTAATTCTTAGCTTTAAAAAGTCTTTAGTTTTTCTGGATAGTTAATAATCAAAAGTTATTAAGTCACTACTGATGCATGCATTACAGATTTGACAGAGTCTCACTCTTTAAATTCAGAGTTTAGGAACTCAACATTGGACGAATTAAAATATCTAAAAATTAATTCACTAAGTGTCTCTTCAAAATATATTCAGGGGTTGAGCAATTAGAAATTTTGATAAGTTTTTAAACCATATATTGTTATGAATACCTTTTACTTTTAACATACAGTAGAAATATTAAAATTTGTCTGGAGAATATCAAATGAAACAAAACTTAGATAGGCCTATAAATATGAGATTGTGCTATCCAAGTGAAGAGATTTTAGCATTTTATTTCCATGTTTAATCTAGGCTAACCTTGCTTCGATCAGAACAAAAATTTTAGAAAGCTAGATTTCATTTCCCATGTTGCCAGAACACAAATTTCTTAGACTATGCAGGTAAATATGTTTAATTTGATTAACAGACTAACTTTAGGTATCTCTTAATAATGGAAGGGAATGTGAAAACAGAATACCCACACATACACATAAGCTGGGAAAACAATTAGTAACTTCTGCCTCTTTCCTTTTAGTCTGAGACCTTTCAATGAAATATCTTTTCACGATCCATCTTCACATTCAGAACACAGACTTGAATTTCAAGTCTGGATTGTGAGGGAGACCAGCATGTTGAGGATATTTCAAGTGATGAGAAGAGCATCAGTCAGATGTCAATATGATAAAGCCTAGTTTCAAGACGTTAACACCTGTGTTTTAACCAAATAAAAGAAGTCATTCAAAGTCTTCTGTTTCACCAGTACCCTAAGACCGTATGTAAATGTAACACAAAGTCTCATTAATTGGTTTCATTATTAATGACACAAGTTATTACAAATCCCTAATCTATACTACCTAAAAAACGTCAACATGGAGAATTTAAGTAAGTAGTTATTCCTCATATCCTGTCTAGGACATGGTGATTTAACTTCAAAGGGGACATGGGGATGTGGGGGTAAAATTGATGTATGAACTTTTGGCGCACTTGAGAATCAAAAGAGATAAGATATGAATGCTTATTACATACACTTACAAAAGTTGGCAAAATTTAGTAAGTAGTAAATTATAGAATCTGAAAGCCTCCTTTATATATGTGATCACATGCTTTAGCTTCTTCAGAACTATGACATATTATTATGTAAATATCTAATCACTGACACATGGTGTATTATTACTCTATCCTAAGTACAGACTCCTGTGGAGTAATTATGGATTATTGTGTAAATGCCTAATTGCAGACTAAGATTATATTTACTTGATGCTTGTGATTTTTTTCAAAATACGTATACAGTAGAACTGTACTTGTCTCTTAGTGCTAAAACTGTTACTATGAAGGGATATATTTTTGTGTATATACATTTGAAATTATAATATAAAAACTCCAACACAATTACAACTATTTACTGAGTTTAATGATTCCATAGTCAGTCAGTTGTAAACAGTTGTTTTTTTAGGAGTTACACAAAAAGAAATCAGTGTGTTCCTCTTACCTCAGTGGTCAAAACTTTGAAGCATATTTTTTTTTAATTAAAATATCATTTTTTCCTCCCTCTGGCCACACCCATGTCCTATTTTCCAATCCATTCATGTGCTCATACTCTAAAATTGATAGCCTATTTTGCTTTCCTTTAAATATGTATGTATGTATATGTGTTGCATATGTATGCTTATTTGTATGCATATATGTAAAAATTATATAAATACAACCCGATGAATCCTCTTTTGTTTTCTATCCAGAAATCTCAACCTTGTGACATGTGGCTTTTCCCTTCTAAGTACTCATTAGTTGCCTGTAATACTTTGTCTAGGACTAGGAACTAGCCCTGCCTTCACTGTGAGCATTACTGTTGGAAATGTTTAAGTCTTACTTATAAAGGCATTTCTAAGAAAGGGAGGTTTCTCAACAATCTTCATGGTATTCTTGCTCTTAATATTATTTTTTCTGATTGTTTTTCCATGATGTTGTCTGAGACAAAAATGCAGGTGTAATGCTGAAGATGACAATATTGGAATTAGGCACTCCACAATCCCTTGAACTCTTCATTGTCTTGAATCTCAAAGGAAAAGGAAGAATGGGGAAGAGGATATCTATCATCTGCTAAAACACATGGGACTTTTCAGTTGCTCATGTATTCATATTGTTTGTAAATTTCTTACAATTTTATCAACATATTTTCTATTGATATGGAAAATAAAATAGAGAAACTTTAATATTCCAAAGCTCATAAACCAAACAAATGAATTAACATGCTTAATTAGTGTCTATAGTAGAACACATAAAACAGCACATATATTCATGTAATGTCATGTTGAATCAGAGTTTGAGAAATAACACTTGAAAATCATTTTGTGTATTTCCTATTCCTGTGTAACTTCAAGTGTTACTTGGCATAAAATATGTGAGTGATTATGAATGATACAGTGGTTTAAGACTTCTGGGTATATTATTTAAATAATTATGCACAAATTAATGAAAGTAATTCATGTGCTACAGCAAAACATATTTGTATTATTTACCTGGTCTACAAAGCTAGTTCCAGTACAGGCTCCAAAACATACAAAGAAATCCTGTATCAAAAAAAAAAAAAAAACAACACAAAAACCACAATTATGAAATATCTATCTTATCAACTTGAAACAACATTCTTGCATTTGTTGTTTGCTAAACAAGGAGCTTATTTTCTTAAAGGTATACGCGAGATATATTCACTCAGATGTTCAATTAAATTCAACTTCTACCCAACTGACATTCCTTTATACATTAAGAGATTCTGGTTTTAGTTAACTAATACTGTTACAGTCTAAACTTGGCTATTCCCATTCAATTAATCTTGATTTATTCCCTAGATGAAAACCATATATTATTAGAAATAGAAAGTACAAATTTTATGGGATTTCTTGTGGGAATAATTTATATAAAATCACGTGTATGATTAATTTCTTCTATACAAAACTATTTCTCTCTACTTGAAATTCCAATATTTTATCTCCATTGAGCAAAACAGTGTTCTCAATTCATAAAACAAAACTTTTGCTCTTTGATAAATTCTGCATATTTAATTAAATATATTCATTATTCTATAATGGGTTTTTCTAATTCATAATGAATATTTAGAACTTGTTTCTTATTCATGAAGAAATAGATATTTTGGAAAAGTGAAATACATGTGTTAAATATTGCTTCTCTGTGACTGTTTTCCCTTGAATTATGGTACATAGAAGCATTAAAAAAATAGATTGATTAATTAAAATATCACTTAATTCTATATCTTCTTTAAAAATTTTTCATTTGTTTGATAGGGAGACTTCCTATACATATTTGTCATCTGACATTGCTTAAGCACAGGCATGTAATCCTGAATCATTGTCACAGTTCCTCTGTAAATGCACAGTAATTCATTTAGGCTAAATTTATATGGATACATTTATATATTCACATTGAATTTCCCATTGGCAAATTCCATTCATACAGTAGTATGCATTCAATCTTCACCACTATTTCTCCATATGTGTAGTACTTAACTTCACATGGACTATGTTTATAAATATCTGTTTAGTGTCTATATTAATGTTTCAGAAGTAGATAAGTTGTTTTCTAGAAAATTCTAGCAAGGAGATAGCCCTATTACCATAAGTGGGAGCTACAACAGCAGTTGTAGCTGTCATGTTGTCTGCAAATTGGAAAACATGCTACTGCAGAGATGGGTGTTGGGCAAAAGAACATTTGAGGAGGTTGTATTTTGGCTAGCTACTGGAGAGATTTGCAGCATGCAAAAAATATATAGCAGAAGAATCAGGAATAGTTTCATATTCAAAACAGAAATTTTTTTCTGAATAATTTACTAAATTTAGAGTGAGAACAATGCATGCCAGGTAACAATTCAGGATGCAGTCCATCCCTTTAGGGAAGTCACAGTGGCAAGAGCCCGAGAGAACCGTCTCATCACACTAGTATTCAAAAACAGAGAGAAATGAATCAAGTTATAATTATTTACGTCCTTCTTTGTACTGTGACTGACTTCGACACACTTATACACATCACAACAGACAGCCTAAGTCTTGGTGCTGCTCAGAGTCAGTAGGGTTTTCCTGCATGAATTAACTCATTTAAGACAATCCCCTACAAATGAACCTACCAAAGGTATAGAAACTCTTTTCCCAGTAATTATAGGATGTGTGAAGTTGACAGTTAGTTCTAATCCTTAAAATATCTCTACTCTAATAAATTAACAAACAAGTGACGATGTCCTGTATCAAGACTCTTACCTTAATCACAGTTGTAAACTAATTCCTTTTTTTTTTTTTTTTAGGGGGGATGTAATTCAAGACAGGGTTTCTCTGTGTAGTTTTGGAGGCTATCCTGGAACTAGCTCTTGTAAATCAGGCAGGTCTCAAACTCACAGAGATCCACCTGCCTCTGACTATACTTATGAATATGAGTCCCACATTTGAAAGAATTAATGTTTTATAGTGGTGATTTTTAGTAGGAATGAGGGTCTATTATTTAAGTTCAGAGAAAGGCAAAACCATAGTGGAACCCTGGTTAATGTAAGGAAGGTAAACAATTCAAAATATTTTCAAGATGTCCATGAAACTGAAGAGATTCACTATGCCCCTTACTGCCAGAGTAAATATACCAAGCTGCCGAAAGTTCTGTCAGAGGAGCTAATATACCAAGAAGACTGAGGTCAGTCCACCGCCTGGAAGAAGCAGAGATCAGCAGTGCTGCCTTGAAGAGTTAGAACAACCAATCACTTGGAAATGACACTCTAACTTGTGTAGCTTCCAGAAGGCTTTGTAAGAGAGTTTTATGCTTCTAGGTTTATGCAATTCACCCTTTCTGGGGGTTCTTTGGTAATGCAGCAGTCATTGAGTTATCATGTAAGCCTCCCTTCATACATATCACACATACTCCCATAAAACTCATTGCTTCACCCAGGTAGAATTTGGTGGTAACTATACTTTGGTCTATCATGGGCTCACTGGGTGTAGCATATCCCTAGGAAAAGTTTTGTCACATAACATTCATGATTGGCAACATGGCTGAAACAGTGAGAAAGAAAAGCACAACAGATCATATTTGAGCAAATATCTAAATAGCTTGACTAAATCATAAATGCATTTGGCATTACTTGAGAAGAAAAAGAACACAGAAAGCTGAAGGATATGGATGAATTTTGTGGTATTGAAACAAAGCCTTAGAAGTATTGACAGATGAACACATATGTCTATATACATATTGACATATACATATTCATACATTTCTGTGTATGAATATATATACATATATACTCATAAGTATGTGAGTATATACTCATATGCATGTATATACTCAGGCACAGAGATGAATATAACATATATGAATAAATACACATGAACACATAAACAGATATATATATATATGTACATATATATATATATATTTATATATATATATATATATATATATATATATATATATGGAGAAGAAAAACCAAAAACCAAAATGCAAACAAAATAAAAATGATAGCCATGAAGTCACTGATTTGTAAGATTTCTTTGATTTCTATTGTTTTCCTTTTCAAGTTTTTAATATTTCTAAAGTTAAAAGTAGTGTATTTTGTAAAGGGATCACTATAAATGAATAGGTGTGATATTAGTAGTTTAAAACAAATATATTTTCTCTATTTTTATTTAAAATTACTGTCAAAATTATATTTAATATAATGAATGTTTATGATTTAAAACAAATAAAGATAAGCCATAGCTTAAATTATACTTATGAACAACATTTTGTATCCTTTCTTTCTTTGAGACAGGATTTTTCTGTGTACTCCTGGCTGCCTTGGAACTCAATCTGTAGACCAGGCGGACCTTGAACTCACACATCCGTCTGCCTCTGCTTCCAAGTGCTGGGATTAAAGGCATGCACTATGACCCAGCTTATTTTGCACCTTTTCTTTCTGATGTTTTCAAGACTTAAGAACTGTGTTGAAAGAAAGTCTGCCTGGATGTTGAGAAACCCAACTTCTGCTATTCACTTCCAACTATGATTTTTTATCTAATTACTGAGTTGTCCCTTCCAAGTTACTCACTTGGTCTAAACCTCTTCCAGCTTTCTCAGCTAGTCTGTGCTCCTTTTATTTCCTCTATATAAAGGAAAAGATAAAGGTATATATAGCTGGCTATGGGCTATTGAGACAGACCAATTTCTAAAGACAAGTAAGTTGAAGTTCATGAGGATCCCAATTCTATCTCCAATACTGACATTAACAGCCATGTATACTGGTGAATAATCCTACTTCCAGTTCTGGGAAAACAGAGTCAGAAAAAATCATTTAAGGGAAAAAGATGTCTTCAAAATATTATGGGATTGTTCTTAAATTTCTGGCTTCCATCTGCATATGTGGATATCCAATGTCCTTCCAAATATATCTAAACCCAAAAAAACTACTAGAGTTATAATTAGAGTAAAATATGAAACACAGAACTCGAAGGCCAGTATGATAGCTCAGTTGCCTCCAAGCCTGCTGATATTGGTTAAATCTATTGCACCTACATGGTAGAAAGGTAGAATATAGTCCTGAAATTTGTTCTCAGACAGACATATGTTGCCTAGTGTGCTATGGAACTCACACACCGCCCAATCTACCCATCCACAAACTAAATGAATAAATAAGGTGAGAAAAAAAAATTTTTAAAAATTTTCAATCCCTCTTATCAGCCTCTTAATTTCTTTTCCTCCTAATCTTGCTAATTATTATCTGATCTAATCATTATTGGACTTTGGGCTTTCATCAACGTGAAGTTGATGACATAAAACATTTTCTTTCTGGAAAATCATAAATTTTTACCTGCTCTTCCTTCCTCTGTAACAAATGTTGTATCCCTTTAAAACATTCACTCGTTGTCCCAGGGGAAACTACTTTAAAGGAACAAAGTAGATTCACTGTGCTTTTGTGAATTAGACAATCAAATGTTTAAATATTGCTATTCTTGTCTAAATGAGCTTTACAAAGGTAAATATTATGTTCCAGTTCATTCATTTTCCTTACATGTGATCTTCTAGTCACTTCAACAATTTATGTTAACATTTTTATGCTAAGAAACTGAATTCCAGCAATACATCTGTTAAAGCTTGTGAACCAAATGTCAAACTCACTAGATACTATCCAATCAGAAGAACATGTCATAAAATATTCCTTCCGTTAATAACATTACTAAAACTATCTCGATTTAACTAGAGAAGGACTAAGTTTATATGCCTTTGAAATACAAATCATATTATTTGATACTCCTTACAGAAACAGCCAAATGCAAGTTATGAACTGATTATAAAATGTTGAGGCTTTAATGGGAACTCATGGCTCAGCCAGTGAGTCAGGAAAGTTGAATTGCCAGGGAAATGATCACAAGATGCCAATAATTGCTTACCAGCCTCTAAGACCTTATGAATCCTAATAGGAATCTTTAGAGACCTTTGGGTATGATTGCACTTTGTAAGAACAATCAAAGCAATATTCCAGACTCCAAAGTGCAAAGGAAGGGTGCATCTCATATGTACCGGCTCACTCAACCCGGTTCATGAGGTCACCTATGTAATCAACTCTTCTGGACTTCAAATATTCTTTCTCTGCTCTGCAAATATTACTTTCCTGCTTGTCAAACTCAATTGGCACTGAGCAAATACGTTCAACCCCATCCAATTCAGGAATTCAGTCCACACCTGTTTTCAAACATGGTACCCAGAACTGAACAAAATACTTTGGATAATCACACTCAGAAAAGGTGGAATGGGACTATCACTTTTTATATATATACAATAATATCTTCTTCTTTGAATTTATTGTTAGATAAATTCAGTGAGACACTGACATGACCCATGAGATTATTCAACAAGATCCTGTTCATTGCCATTTCAGTGAGGTTCTCTACATTTTTTCTGCTATCCTTTCCATCACCCATTTATCTTTCCTTTTTAAGTATATATTTTAAAAAGTGAAACCAGATTCATTGAGGTGGGAGAAAAAAAATAACGGCAAGGCAGAGAGGTATAATGGTTCAAACATACGCTTCTCTATTACCACAGGTATTCATTAAGTAAGTATTATGTCATTGGTGCCATTTGCAGCCTGGCATATAATGATGTACTAAAAATGAGATGCTATAGAACTTTCAGTGGTTGCGAAACATAGTTATCCTGAATAGTTTGTTGTCCCACAAAGACATCACACTGCTTTTCAGACATCTGTGATTCAAACGTGATGAAAGTAATATGCAATAAAATTAACAGTTTTATAGAGGGAATATGTGAAAAGTGCAATGGTTTTATCCATTTTAAGTGTTGAAGTCAGGAACAGTATTTTAAAGTGTTGAAATCAGGAACAGTAATGAAAACTGCCATGGAACCCTCAGTACTGTTTATGGTTAGATATCTGCCTCTTCCTGAACTGAAACGCACAGGCTACACTTCTGCATTCCCTCACCCCTCCAGTCTCTGGCACTCTATTTTCTGTATCTATGTGTTTGGCTGCTTTATGCACCTCAGATAAGCTTTTCATTGTGTCAGGTTTATTTCGCTTATAACAGTGTCTTCAAAGATCACACATAATGCATACTTATTCGGACTTGAATTATTTATAAACCTAAATAGTATTCACGGCAAGAACCCATGGCCCTTATGATCTTGCTTATGTATCTGTTGATGGGCTTTTAGGCTCTTGCTGTTTTCTATAAACTATTATTAATACTTGTCTAAACGATGATATCTAAAAATACATGCGTGTCTGCTTTAAATTCCTTATTTGGAAGTTGCCACTTACAGTTTTATACCTACTGTCATGAGATAAGTGACATCAATGAGCACACATTAACTCATGAGCCAAAATTAATGATTCATGAGGTGAACTAGAATTAGAAAAGTCATTTTAATAACACTGAACTCCATCATGCTTTATGCTGATTAGATCATTTCTATGTGAAGAGCACAATAGCCGCTTCTCACAACAATCAACATTTTGCACATTCTCTTCCCAGTAACATTTTACTATTATCCCTATGCTCAGAACTTCTTAGTGTGAAGTAACATTGCCATCCCCAGGGGATTATACTTGTTTCTATGGACTTTGTGATGTTTGTTTGTCTGATTGTTTGTTTTATGAAATTGTAATCTGCATTTCTTGGAATCTGCTTGGTCCTAGTTTTCTCGTCCTCTGACTGTGGAAGAGCCAGTTCCCCCTTACTTGGAGTCTGCTCTACTGAGGGTTCTTTACTCTGATGAAGTTCCAAATTCTGATTTGAAAGCTGACTGTGACTTAGTGACAGTGACAGCAGAGACAATTATTCCAGAAAACAGAGCCCGCAAAACAGATGAGAGGGGAAGAAAGAAAGAGAAAGAGAGATAAAGGGAAGTAGAAAGTTATATTTTTAGGGTAAATCTTTGTTGATCGTATGAAAAGCTGTTCAAGGTAGCATTGGAAGAGTAACTTCATTTTGTAAACCTGAGTCTAAAAAATTTACTTGAAGCAATAGATCTACCTGATAGTCTCAGTTCTCATTATGTGATGGCATCATCAGGGCCTATAGTGACTATCTATATCATCCAAGGCTAGTGAAGGTTGAGATCACATTTCATAAAAGAATCTAAAATAAAAAAGTTATTTTAAATACTAACCCCAGTTCCCCTCCCTCCCCCACCTTTCTCCAATTCCACCTTCCATCCACTTCTCAGAGAGGGTGAGGTCAACAAAGTTTGCCACATCACTTTGAGGCAGGACCAAAGCCCCCCTCCCCCAGGATTTAGCTATGCAAGGTATCCCTCCACAGGGATTGGGCTCCAAAATGCCAGTTCATGTGCTAGGGATTTGATCGGAGATGCCATTATATTTATATGTTTCTCATACTGGTTAATAATAAAGCACTGTTGACCAATAGAAAAAGAAGATAGGAGGGACTAGGAAACAAGGAGGAAATAGGAAGTAGTAAGGAGGAGTCAAGATGGAGAGTCAGGAGAGAGCTGGATGCCAGCCGCCTCCCCGGTAAGAGAAGGCCATGTGAAAATACATAGATCAGCAGAAATGGGTTAATAATTAAGGCAGAGCTAGCCGATAAGAAACAAGTAACCGGGCCAATAGCATTGTATCAAATACAGAGTCTCTGTGTATTATTTGGGGCTGGCGCGGTAGCAGGACAAGACCAGGCAGCGGGTAGAAAAACAGTACTCGTTGCAGGGATTATTCCAGTTCCCATTGCCAGTGGCCCATAAACTTCCCAAGGCAACAACTATCACCCACATTTAGAGGGCCTAGGTTAGTTCTATTTAGGTTCCCAAGCTATCAGTCCAAAGTCATTGAGCTCCCACTAACTCAGATTAGCTGTTTCTGTGGATTTCCCCATCATGGTTTTGACTCCCTTTTCTCATATTATCATTCCTGATCCTCTTCAACTGGACTTCTGGAGTTCATCCCAGTGCTTTGCTGTGGAATTTTGCATCTGCTTCCATCAGTTACTGGATGAAGGTTCTATAACAATTCCGGTCATCATCAATCTGATTTCAGGGTAAGGCTAGTTCAGGCACCCTCTCCACTACTGCTTAGAGTCTTAGTTAGGGTCATCTTTGCAAATTTCTGGGAATTTCACAGTGGATTACTATTGAGCAGGAAAACAATAACATCTTGAAAATTGCAGGCAAATGGATGGAACTATAAAAACAAACAAAAAAACAAAACAAAACTAACAAACAAGAGAAAACATGAGGTAACCCAGATTCAGAAAGACAAACATGGCATGTACTCATCCATGCACTCATCCATCAGTGGATATTAGAGTAAAGCAAAGACTAACCAGCCTACAGTCTGCAACCCCAGAGAAACTAGGTAACAAGGAGTACAATAAGAGAGACACATATTAATTTCCCTAGGGAGGGGAAATAGACAAGATCTCCTGAATAAATCAAAGCATTTGGGATGTGTGGAAGGGAAGGGGAGCGAAAGAATAGGAAGGGGGAAGAAGATAATATAAGATAACAAGATGGTTTAGTTGTGGAAACACAGAGTAGGAGAGCATGGAAAGAGGTACCTTGATAGAGTGAGCCATGATGGGGTTATCAAGAACCCTGGTACTGTCCAGACATTCTAACTGATTTTGTACTACTCATGTTTTCGTCATTCAAATACCAAATATAACATGTTAATGAGAACAGATCTACTATTATTCAAAAATTTGGCAGAACCAGTACAAACCTGGATAGAGCTATGGGTTTGAGTCTGTGGGTACCATGGTAGAGACACGAGGTGGTAAGCATGACCTCTTCACCTCATGGCCACAAAAAAACAGAAATGAATGAAAAGAATTTAATCCCACAATTTCTTTCTAGTACACACTTTCAGTGACTCAAGGGCCTCTTTGGAAGACCTACCTCTTATGGCTTCCACTATGTCTGGTTATCCATGTGCTGGGGACCAAGTCTTCTAAAATGAAAACCTTATTCAAACTATAGACACCTTATTTAAGACACATGAGCATAAATCCAATCAATTAATGTTCTAGTATGAATTGTGGTTTTAATCTTCATAGAACTGTGAATATGTTAATTTTTGTGTAGAATCCCCACAGTAATTCTAATTGGGAGAACACATCGAGAGTAGGTGTGACTGGAAAATAATGTATTCACATGTCTTAAGTAAATGAAGTTTAAATTGGAATCAGGGTCTCTACAAAAGGAATAGATTTGCCTGAGATGCTTTTAAACATTAAGATAGATTTAGATTTTACATAAATTAAAATTTCTTAAATTAATGTTTACTACCAGAATGTAATTTCTCATAATTTAAGTTATGATGAATAAAATGGCAATTAAGTAAAACGAAATAAACAAACAGCAAAATCATGAAGCTAAAACCAATGACTGAGCATACTTGCATAAACAGAACTTGGAGGCAGGAGGATCAAAGTTAAGGTTGGGCTTTGTTACCTAGCAAAAACATGTTTCCATCTCTAAACAAACAAATAGATGAATTAACAAATTATATCCAAAACATATCTAATTAGCCCTTTGTAAAGTTTAACACAACAATATTTCTTAGAAGTATGGGTATTTATGAAAATTGAACTGCCAAAATGAATAGACTGACCTAATTGGCATTGGGTAATTTTTCTCAAGACTAAAAACAACGGTGTTTCAAAACTTCAGCAACTCATTGATTTTGTTATGAAATTTAGAAAATATAAGTACATTATTAGAACTCAAAAGAATTGGCAGGGTAGGGTGTCAATCTTTGAAAACCATGTTTTCATTATCTTCATAAAAGGTATGGCTGAATGTTACACAAGCCAATGAGAAAATGCTAGAAGTAGTCTAGCAAATATGTACTTCCCCTCTTCTAAGAAATGAAAGTTCTTTATTTGGTTTATAGATTATGATCTATCATGAGGGAAAACAAGACAGAAATCAAGACAGGACATTGAAACAGAAACCAACAATGGAGGAGTGCTTCCTGACTTGATTTTCTTGTATTTCTCAGTTTTCATTATTGTACAGCCCTGTCCAACCTATCTACAAATGTCTTTGCCTAAAGTAACCAGAGACTGGCTAGATCAATTAGCAATCAAGAATATATGTCTCAGACATGCCTACAAGCTATTTCGACAAGTCAATTCCTCATTTGTGATTCTCTCTTCCCAATTTCTATGTCTAAGTTTGTGTCGTAATAACAAAATCCAGCCAGCATGTTTCACTTCTTGTCAACTTGACATAACTTTTCATTTCTTTTTCTCAAGTATATTAATATTATGATATGGAACAGTACAGTCTTAGAAATCCCACAATATTAAAACAAATCTGTCATATACAAGTTAAATACAATACACACACACACACACACACCAGTTAAATATTTGTTATTCCAGGATTAAATAACCATGACACAGTTACAATCAGATCAAAGCAAAACCATATAGAAACTGTTAAAATCTCAGTGAGTAATTAATATCTGCTGGTCTTTGGGGCAGGGTTTCTCTGTGTGTGTCTTTGAGTGTTCTGGGTCTCATTCTGTACTCATGTCTGGCCTTGGAACTCAAGGATCTTCCAGGTTCTGCCTCCTAATGCTAGGATTGAAGGCATGCTCCCAGCATATCTGTTATCCTTCTCACACACCTCTTTTCTCTTATGCTTAGATTAGTTTCATTACACTCCAGTTACCCTGCTTGGTAGCCAACCAATGGTGCTTAAATCACAAACAGCCTCCTATTGCTTCTGCAGGAACCACCACCACCATGCCATACCGCACCAACTTTAGACTTCTCTTCATAACAATTTCAATCTTGGACAATATCCTGAAACATGGGGGTGCACTTCCACCAATGCATTGTCCTAGCCTTTCTCCAGGAAAATGTCAATCTATTTATATAATGCCAAGCCTTAGCTGTTCTCCTTGGGCACTTTATGCATTCAGAACTAGCACCATGTCTAGTGTCTTACATATTACTACTAAGTTTGCTTTGTACTTTGAGATGTACTATTGGATACCTCTTGGGTACAGCTTCTTTGTGCTAATCCGGAGGAAATAAATGATTTTATTTCAATATTGCTTATTGCTCATGGCTTATATTGTTGCAGTAAAATATTTAAGGCATTTCTTCCAAAGATTCTTAAACATATTACACAAATGGCCCTGGTATTTTTTTTGTAGACTTTCATGCTTCTCTCTGAACTTGTATAGCCTCCATATGCTTCATTCGTCTTGTCATTTTTATATCCCAAGACCCCACTACACAGACATCTATGCTCTGTGTGGTCCATGGCTTCAACAACCCGTAGAAACAAACTCCCTCATAATCCTTCCAGAAAACAACATGCTCAGATCTATCACACTGAAACTCCCTGGTACCACTATCTATTCTAGTTTGAATTTTCAGTTATTGTAAGAATACACTAGAACAAAAGCAACTTGGAGAAATAGGGTTTTATTTGGCATATAGGTCGTAGTCTATGATCAAGGGTAAAGCTAGGCAGGATTAATGGCAGGAGCTTGAAACAATAAACCAATTCAAAATATACATAAAGAACTCAAGAGACTAGTCTACAAAACACCAATTAATCCAATTAAAAATTGGGATACAGAATTACACAGTGCATTCTCAATAGAGGAATCTAAAATGGCTAAAAGACTCTTAAGATATTGATCAACATCATTAACCATCTGGAAAAAGCAAATCAAAACAACTGAGATACCCTCTTACTCCTGTCAGAATGGCTAAAAAAGAAAAACACCAACAACAGTTTATGCTAGAGAGGATGTGGATAAAAGGGAACACTCCTCCACTGCTGGTATGAATCCAAAAGTGAACAGCCACTTTAGAGATCAGCATGGTGTTTTCTCCAGAAAATGGGAACCAGTCCAGCTCAAGATCCAGCAATTCCACTCTTATATACCCAAAAGATGCACATTTATACAGCAAGGACATCTGTTCAACTTCGTTCATGGCAGCATTATTTGTAATAGCCAGATGCCATCCTAGAGCCTTCATCCAGTAGCTGACTGAAGCAGAAGCAGAGATCTACAGCCAAGCACTGAGCCAAACTCTTGGAATCCAGTTTCAGAGAGGGATGAGTGACAAAGGAGTCAAGACCATGCTGGGAAAACCCACAGAAACAGCTGAGCTGAGCAAGTGGGAACTCATGGACCCCAGTCTGACAGCTAGGGAACCAACATAAGACCAAGCAAAGCTCCCTGAACGTGGATGTCAGCTAGGAGAACTGGGCATTCTATGGCATTTCTGGCAGTGGAACCTGAATGTATCTCTAGTGCATTAAAGGATTTTGAAAACCCATTTCTCGTGGAGGGATACTCCCTTAGCCTAGAGACACAGGGAAGGGGCTAGGTCCTACCCGAAATGACTTGACAGATGTTGATGATCCCTCATGGAAGACTTACTGGGGAATGGATGGGGTATGGGATGGGGACATTCGTGGGGGGCATGAAAGGATGGAAGAGGAAACTGAATTGACATGTAAAATAATATTGTTTCTAATTTAAATAAAATGTATAACAATATAAACTAAAATATTTTAAATAAATAAAAATTAAAAACAAACAAAAGAAACCAATTCAGTAATGGTTCTTACAGTCTTGCTTGCCCTGGCTTGTTCAACTATCATATTTAGCCAGGACTACATGCTCAATGATGGTACAGCCAGCAGGTGACTGGCTCCTCCCACATCACATACCAACCAAGAAAATATCCCAAGATATTGTCACGCCAATTTGTTGGAGTCTATTTATCAGTCGATGTTCCCTCTTTAAACAGGAACAGTTCTATACTTTTCCTCATTAATGTATTTTCTCCTATAACTCTTTTACTGTAGATCTTTTTAACATTTATAGAAACTATGACATTGTTACCAAGACTCCTTATATGAGTGGAAGGTTTCCTTTTCTCTAAGTTCATCTTAAAATACATCAGCTCCTATTTACCATGTGATTTTATTTAAAGTTTGCATTTTTGCAAACTTATTAAAATATTTTTAAAGTCTTCAAATATTTCTCTGTAGCTAACTAACCCTTGCAAACATTTCCTTGAATTATCAGATGCATGGTTTGTTTGACTAGCAATAAGTCCACAAGGTATTCCATGATGTTATGCATCTGTAAAATTTCTATTGATTTCAAGTTATTCTATTTTAAGTTATTTTGGATAAAGAATTAAATATTTGCTGCCATGTTAATGAGTAAGAAATCTGCTCAATATCAGGTAGGGAAAATTCTTATGGTTATATTGCATTTCATAAAGAAATAGTTTAATGCAGCAGTCAAGTCATCATATATGTGAGACTATTGGTCTCAATAAAAAATTATTTTATAAAAGTTAGAGACAAAACAAGGGAACACTGGAAGATCATTAGGGCTGGTAATGATATTGTCATGTACGCAAAACAACTTGAAATCTCTTCTACTCTAAGGATAAGTGTTTTCATTTCCTACGCAGATATATCAACTTTCTGTTATGGAATAAAGAATCATCTTAAATTTGGGTCATAAAGCAGGAATTTAATACTGTTAAGATTCATAAAGTCAGCTGTGTGGTTGTAATGTTCTTGTATCTCAGATAAGGAACTAAAGATGCTTTTTGCTTTTCTGTTATTCAGATGCGATTTATCTACTTCTTACAAGTTATCTGAAAAGGAGTCTGTGTTATTTGTGTTTCTTCATAGATTATTATTTCCTGTGTGTATATAGTCAGGCATGTTGTGTCTTATAAAATCAATGTCTGAATCAATCTTGAAATGTTATAAGGTAAAATGTAGTGTATTGTTTTCCCTTATGAATGTGGTCCTGATGCTACTCACTTGAATATCCTGTGATTTCTTTCCTTTGTAGTTGTATAAGTTATTGTAGTACTCAACAGTCATATATGTGAGAGCCTAAGTGTCTTTTTCACAAAAATTGTTTGCAGCTCATTGCAGATCCCTATTTCTTCTATCTTAGCCTCCTTCACTACATCTTATTTTTCATTATGCTGTTTCCTAATCCACAATTTCCTTTCCCTCAGGCTCAGTGGTGAGACCTCATCATGCTCAAATTCCCAGAACCTTCTAAGATAAAACCCTCTGACTACAATCACTCCTCACCTCTTCAACAAAGGCCCCTAACAATAAACAAGGGCCTAATTTTTGATAACTTTTTTTAACCTTTTGTACTCCCATTAGCCTGCCTACAGCAAGAGAGAAGGCTGTTAAATATTTCTATAACTTTGCCAGTCAATTGTCCAGCAAGGAAATATCCTGTACTAATAAAAATATTTTTTGATAGAAGAAGAAACTACATCAATAGCACATATTGTCTCATAAATTCTTGAACTTGAATAGAACTTCTGTAAACAATTTCAATTTAAAATGACAGTTAAATTATTTTGTTGATTAATATATATTAAAGAATATGTTGCATATTGGTGGATATGTATTATTCATTAATATAATAATCAAATAATTCATTGTTACACAAATGCACACATATATGTATACATATATCCATACATTATATACATACATTATATACACATATATATGTGTGTATACACACACACACACACACACACACACATATATATATATATATATATATATATATATAGAGAGAGAGAGAGAGAGAGAGAGAACACAATTGGTTGATGTCAGCTTTCTCCTTCCATCATGTGTGTCCTGAAGGTAAAACTCAGATCATTAAGTTTACAGAGCCATTTTTTTAAGGTTTCAAGGTTTAATTTAACTTAATTAGGAAGATAATTTCAAGAAAAATTTGAGAGTAAGAAACTGAAATAAAGATTTAAATATGCTCCATTTCAAGAAGAAGGGGACTTACTCTTGTCTATGTGCAAACAATACTGACCTCTTCATAGTACAAGTCAACTTCACTACTATGTTGTTTCTTTTGCCCACCCCCAACAATACAAAATTCTTGCCTTGAACTCTATACAGTCTCTTTCATTATGTTTCTGAAGAATCTCACATTCAGGGTAAAAAAAACTAATTAAAATTTTCTTGTGCAAGCCATCAAAACATCAGCTTATTTTGTAGAAGTGGAAGAAAAGCAAGGATTAATATTTCAACTCTAAGAAAAAGCATTCGGTGGAACTTGCTGGTGTTCATCTGTCTAGGTTGTAAGTTATTTCTCCCAGAATAAATATCTATTCAGCCAAAAAATAAAAATAAAAAAACAAAACCAATGTCTATTCTTTTATCAGAGGATTACAAAGGTTTCATTTTGGATACAGAAGCCCAACCAATCTCTTTCTTAGTCTTCTTATGAGAAACATTTTTTTTTTGTTTTGTTTAGCCATCTAAATAAACTGCATAAAACAGTGGGTACCATAGTATAGCTTCCTTTTTCATCATCACAATGGTGATGATTTTGTATGTTTACAAGATAGAGAAGTGAAAAGGTAAAGTACAAGATATTACATAGAAAAATTATAATAACATTAACATTCAAAATTGAAATGAAAGTTTTAGAATTCTAGAACCATAAAATTGTCATAAATTTTTACATTAGAGTATATTTTAATATAACTGTCCTCTCTCCTCATGTCCATCTTTCATACTTTCCTACATACATATCACTATTGATGAATACATGGATGTACAGAAACATACCCACATCAATACCCATAAGCTTCCATTCACAAGAATTAAACTGGGAAGCCAAGAGTATAGATGGACACCCTGATATTCCTAGGTTGCACAACTCTTGACTATAACCATTAAATTAATTCCTCTCCCTTCATTATCACTAATGCAAACAGAAGACTTCACTAGTAAATATACTACATGTGGAGGAGGGGTTTGCCTGTATTCTGTTATTTCCTTGATCACATCATCATAGCCCATATGATTAATCATCATACCTCTGCACACAGGATAAACCACAGGATAAGTAGTTATATGGTAAAAAATTCATTATAGTTAGCATAATATGCCTGTTATTACACGTCAAAGCTTTTACATGAATTCATTTATAGGATTACTGAATTATCTGGCTTTAATGTCAGAGGTATGTATTTAGTACTTCTCTTTGTCCCCCCTTTTTTTCTTGAGCCAAAATAATTATTTTGTATTGCTTATTTAGTTAATTGCTTTCAATAAGAAACTGAAAGCCACAATATTATATTGTCTGAATCAAAGGCTAAGTCATAATTGGCCTTTGACACTCATAATATTAAATTTATCTCTTACAAGTTCTATATGAGGAAGACATAAATTAATGTTGTAAGTCTGGAAATTACTGAATTCTTTCCCTTAATTTTTAATCTTTAACTGGTGACATTTCTCAGAGCTTTTCTTCATTTTGTTTGCTTGTTTGTTTGTTTTTTGGGTTTTTTTTTTTTTGAAGGGTTTTTTTTTTCCTCTTGTAGTTGTAATGAATTCAGGTAAATAAGACTGGGTCCATGTGGACATATTATCTTTATAAAACATCTAGCAGGGGTTTGGCTTAACCAGTTACTCTTTTATATTTCAATTCTTTTATTCATTTTCTATATCAACTACACTTTTACCTCACTCCCTCCTCCTACTCCCCTCCTTACCCCGCACCCTACCCCTATCCATTCATCAGAAAGGGAAAGACCAGGTGCTTTCTAAGTATGTGTAGACAAAACTTTTATCACATACTCTGCCAGTAGGTTTCATTCAGCCTCTAATGATGTCCCCACCTGTAGCCTGACTTTCCAACTAGAGCTATATTTTTTAATGAAAGTTTTTATTTTATAAGTGAAGATTACTTTTCCAGGGAGCTTTGGCAGAGTTAAGCTCTGAAGTTTCAGGACTGGAAATTCTCAGAATCTTAATGATAGGGCACACATTTAAGAAGCCTATTTAATTTCCCCATTATCTTGGTTTCATGAACATGGTTCTGTTTAATGTCTTCATTTTATCATAAAGAAACCAGTGGCAGTCACTCTTTCTGAATATGCAATTGCCTTATGGGAGAGAGAGGAGATCTGATATAGAAACCTAAAGAATTTCCATCTTTTGTCATAATATAGGAGGGTTGTGTTTTGAATGAGAATAAGTTCACAGTCTTATATATTTGAATATTTGACTTATGGGCAGTAGGTTATTTATGAAATATTTGGAGGTGTATCCTTGTTGAAGGTGGTGTGTCACTAGGGGTGGCCTTTGGGTTTCAAAACCTATGCCAACTCCCATCTCTCCTTGCCTCCTCTATCATGACAATTGTATGTAAACACCTAGAGTTTTTTAAATTATTATTTTTTAACAGAACTATAGATGCCTTCTATCTGAAACATTCACCATCATAAATATCATGGACTAACACTCTGAAACTGTGAGAAAGCACCAATTAAATATTTTCATTTACCAGTTAATTGCCTTGGTCATGATGTCCCTTGCTAGCAATAGAACCGAGACTAAGATAAAGTGCTAACACATATTCTCTAGATCAAGTACTGAGCTATGCTCATTAACAAACTGTATAGAATAATTTAGGAAGCTATAACACTCAGGGTGATTGTGACTGGACACTGTATGATCAATAGTGCATCAAGATAGAACTCTAATCCAATAGGTTGTGGTATGGAAGAGGAAAAACCTGTGACATAGGCTTCTATGCATTCTCAGAGAATAAGATCCAAGTGAGGACACAACACAAGGTAACCTAGTAAAAGCACGGGAGAAGAAAATCAAGAACAAAGCAAATCTTCAGGCACTTTGAACTTTGGCTTCCTTCCTTGATAACTATGTAGGCCAAATGCAATAGCCCATCCTTCCAGACATTTCCTTGTAGTAGCAAGATGATAGATCATTTTCTTTGCTAAAACCTAAGTGGAAGACAATACTTCCCTTTCTGGGTGTGTCATGGATGTTTAGTAATATATATTAAAATAATTTTGAAACCCAAAAGATGCACATTCATACACAAGGACATCCTTCAACTATGATCATAGCAGCATAATATTTAATAGCCAGAATCTGGAAGCAACCCAGATGCCTGTCTACTGAAGAATATATAGTGAAAATGTGGTACATTTACACAACAGAATTCTGAAATTCACAGGGAAATGGATGGGACTAAAAGAAACCATCCTGAGTGAGGTAACCCAATCACAAAAAGACAAGGACAGTATGTACTCATTCATATATGGATTTCAGACACAGAGCAAAGGATTAGCAGCCTACAATTCACACCATCAGAAGAGCTAGGAAACAAGGAGGACCCTCAGTGAGGCATACATCATGCACTAGAGAAGGAGAAAGGGACTTGATTTCCTGAGAAGTTTGGAAACAGAGAGGGAGAGGAGAGAAAGTTAGGAGAAAGAGAAGGGGAGAAGAGAAGAGGAGAACATGAGGGAGCAGAAAGATTCAGTCAGGGAAAGAATAGAGAAGAGCAAGAAAAGAGATACCATAATAGAGGGAGCCATATCGTTTTAAATAGAAATCTGGCTCCCTGGTTTGCAGACAGGGAGGAGTAATGGATAAAGTGGTCAAGGGATTTCTCCTACTTTGATACGTGGTTAATGTCCATGTTAAACTATTTCAAATGTTTTCTTTTAAGAAAATACCCAAACTGAAGGGTGTTTGAAACCCCTTTTAACTTGTAAGGTCTCTCTGGTCTTCTTCCTCTGTTTCTTCCTCTTTTCAGCATAGGAGCCTACAGAAACATAATTTTCAACTCAAGAACAGGTATGCCATATCGATGTTAGTACTTGGAAATACACGTAACTGATTAAGAAATACATCATATTGATTAACAAAAGTCTAGGTAGCAGATAGGACACAGAGTAGGTATTTACTAAAGGAATTTTGAAATTGACTATATTTTGAAGTCAAATAGATGATTCTGAATGCTAAGACCTCAGTTTCCTCTCTGTCCTTACTTTCCTAATATAGTTAAATTTAAGCGTTGATACACATTATATTTATAATTTCAAACCAGAATATTTTTAACAGAAAATTGAATTTCAATGTATTCTCAACAAGTTGGTGGCTGTGAAGGGACAAATTTAAAGTATAACTTGGTCATACTTTCTTTACACAGATCACAAATTTCTCAACACTGAAAACACTATTTTATGTATTGTATGGTGCGCTACCAAGTAACCCCATCAGAACTCTGAAGACAGAAATCTTTTTGAGTCTCGCATTTGTAGCCTAAGTTTTTTCTAGCTACAGTGAAGGTAGGAAATAGCTCTCCATCTTCCTTAAATTCACCATATAGTTAACAGTGTTGCTGGTAAGCAACTCTTCCTTTGCTTCCGTTCAGCCAATATTTCCATGTATTTTATTATTATTTTAGTTTGGTATTTATCTTCAGCAATTTGCTTCTATTTTATGTTGATGTGTGTCTTTTGACAAAGAATTTCATTGGTCATGGTGAATGTCATTCTACAATGAAGATAAAGTCTTCAGCATAAGAAAATATGGGAAAAGGAGAATTGTTGATGGATAAAGAAGGAAATGGCAAGATGAACTAACGAGTCAAGAAAGTGGGAAATATGTTGATTTTTCTGTCTTCCTTCTGCATTTATAAAACATCAACATCAAGAAACCTTCTGAGTTTAATGGAGTTGCAAAAACAAAAAAATAATAATGTTTTCTACCTAATTACCAAATTTACCCTGACAACCATCTACTAAAAATAAGATCACTAAAGAGCACAATTTGTTTCTCCTACAGTTGGATGTGTTCAGTTAAATTAAAAACAAAGCATTATTGACATTAGCTTCAGATGATGAAAACCCAAAGCTGAATCAGGAGTTTGGTCATTTAGAAAGTCATTAGATCTCATGGCTACATATTAAGCACCTTTTGTCTGAAATGTTTATTTTCATATTGACTTTTCTTAGTGTCTTAGTTCAGAAAGCCCCCCCCAAATAAAATTAACAGTCATGTAGTGCCATGGCTAATACGGGTAGTAGTTTTGTAGCTAAATAGTAAAATATTTATTAAAAAATTCAATGTGTTCAGTTTCCTGGGATTCATTTTCCATAATTAATGATTTGATTTATTAATTGTGCGTACATGTGTGAGAAATGATTGGTGTCTGGGTAATGTTTACTAAACCACATGCAACTCCCAAACCACAGCAAATTTCAGAAATTCAATTATAAGGTACACTTGCTGTATGTTGTGTAAGTAAACTACTTGAGGATTGGAGATTGAATATTAATAATAGAGTCTATCTATTAATAACATAGTGTTATCTCAGCAGCTTAGTAATGTTTTTCAGAAAGGGCTCTTAGGAAAAGAAAGGAATACAGTTATCATGCAGTTTTTTGCAGATCTTGAATTTCAGTTTCATCATACCTTAAATTGTATATTTATAATTTTTCCTGAAATTAAGAGATCTAAAATAATCTTTCCAATGTTAGCAATTTGATTATTAGTTTTTTGTATACCTATACATATAATTATGATATAAGATTTATAAATATATATGTATAGTCTTTGTTTGCATTTAAGATTTATTCATTTGCATGCAGTTTTCATTAATGGAGATATTTGAGGATTCCAAAATTAATTTCTTTAAATTAGAAAATTTCAAATTTATGATCTTTAGGAAAAACATTTTACATTTGTTATCACTTTTTTTATGTTTTGAAATCCAATATAGATTAGAACAATATACTAAATTATGACTTTTGTAATGTTTATTAACATTTGTTTCTATTAACTCTAGCAAAAAATAAATCATAAATTTATTTAAATAAACATTTCAAAGATGACTTTGTTTTCATATGCTCATTTGAGAAGGTAGTGTCAACTATGTCCAACTTAATACTGGAAATGGAATTCAGTAAAATAAATTAGGTGAAAATAATCATTGTAAACTTAAGGATAATTACGTGTATAAGCACAAGTTCCTTCACAGTGTGGAAAGGGGAAAGGACTCAAGGAAATTTCGGGAGGTTTTTTTTTTTTTTTTTTGAATATTAAATTGATAAGAGTTCTTGACTTGCTTAATACAACAAAAATAGTAATTAATTAAATATGGAAGCAAACAAATCAAAATAAGGCTGATGATAATGTTAGTATAATTCTAATATTCTTTCTAAACTAAAGGAAAGAAGCAATAATAACTATATTTCCTTTTATTGGAGGGAGTCTCCAAAAAGCATGTGTTGTATCAAAGTCCTTGCCTCATAAGAACTTGGACTCTAAAGACCTCAAAGCTGAGTTTGAGTCTTCAAAAGGTAAAGCAACTTTTTGGGTATGTAAAGGGGATATTTCTTTGCTGTAAAAACAGAATGAGATCTGACAATCAATAGCTAAATAAATAAATTACAAGTTTCATTAGCAGAAGCTTGGCAAAAACTTCCCAGAAATAAATTTAGATTATTTTTAAAATGTGTATATATATTTTTAAAAACTTTTTTGCAGACATCATGATTTTATCATTCAGTGTCCCCCCCCCCCTGGCCATCTCAAATTCTTTCTATTTCTCCCTCAGCTCTTTCCTTCTGATTTATTTACTTAAAATACGTGAAAGAGGGTCTTAGTTCATTGACTCAGTTTTCGTAAAATACAGTTGTTCTCGTTAATTATACCTTCGGCGACACTGAAACTACAGGGGAAATTAGTAAGAACATTACAGAATAATCTTTCATAGCACTGCAAAGTGTAATCAGCGTCACCGCTTTTATGAATGCCTCTGGACACTCTAAATCAGGTCCTAATAGAGCTTTGTCATTCAAGGAGCTCATCTGAATGATAGCCAAAAAGGAAAGGAAATTAGTTCTAATATGGGGAATAGACCCATTTAAGTGTCTTAACTCATGCACGAAGCAATCACTTTGTCTTAATCAACTGTTATTCTCTGTTTTGAACAATGGATTTCCTTCTTTCAATTACTTTCCAAGAACCGTTCTATTTTAGGCACAAAGGATTGATTTTCTAAACTCAAATTCATGAGAGTACATCCCAGCCATGCATAAAACTTCAGATTTGTGAATTTTTTGGAAGGACTGTTAGTTTTGACTGACTTTGAGAGAACATTAAAATTGACTAATGATAAGAATTCTTAAACTAGTTATGATTATGTTATCATATATGCAGCTAAGAATTGACTTTTCTTTTGTTAATAGGAACAAAAGAGTTCAACATCATCAACTTGAAAAAAAGACTGACACATTCATGTTTGATTTGTTGCACATAAATATATCGATTATTATAAAGATGTAAGATTTCCTCTCCACACTTATGGAATTACCATGAACTGATGCAATTAGCTACTATTAAAAATTATTTGAAAAGCATCTTATCTTTACTAAGCATGTATAAATTTAATTATCTATCATTATCCCTTAAACAATACAGCAGAACAAATATTTGCATATGTTTTTAGGAAGTGTGTTAGAAACTGTAAGACACTCAGAAAGGATTTGAAATATTTAGGGACATATATATATATATATAATTCTATGAATTTTTTGTAGGAGTACATTCTTACCTTTTGGGACACATGAAAAACCGAAGTCCTGAAACCAATCTTCTAGAAGATAGAAGAATGGTTATAATCAAATACTTTGAATATGCCATCATTCATGTAAAGTTTGACCTCTACAGAGTCATATTAAACTTCAATATCACCTACTTGGGATCAGGCGTGCCGTGGACTGTCATTTATTGAGCTTTATCCTAAACAGAATAAATATTAAAGGAAAATGTTTTGGGAGTGTTCTCACAGAACTCCAGAGAAACCAGGATAGTTTTTTTCCAGTGAGAATGATTAAAACCAAACAGGACAAAACTTCAAATCTGGGAATTGGAAGTGAATTATAGCCTTGATCTATGTTTTCTGTTGAGCCAGCGTGTATCAAACTCCTATAGCCAGGACTAAAGGAGCAGAGATGGCTAGTAATCTAAGTGACAACTTACAGTTATGGCTCACCAAGTTCCCACAAAGAGTACCAAAGCTGCCTAGAATCCCAGATAAACTTTATGCTATGAGTATGACAGAGTTCAGGCCAGAGCCTTCCCTATGCCCTAAAGCTAGTACTGGTAGCCTATTTCTGCAAGCCGTCTTCTTGTAGGAAATGGCCTGTACTCATGTTCTTATACTTCCCTGTGCATCGGAAATACTATTACACCAGAAAGATATTGTTACGAGTTAGTTTCACACCCCCCCCCCAGGGCTGGGCCCACTGCCATGCCTGCCCCAAATAATTCACAGAGACTCTGTATTTGATATAATGCTCTGTTTCAGGGGGTCTGGCCTTATCAAACCACATTAGTCTGGAAGGAATCCACACTTTTCATTTTCTGTGGAAACAAAATTAGAAATCCTTTTCCCCAGTAACTTGTCCTTGAACTTAAATTTTGGAGTCAAAGCACTTTTCAAATATATAAATTGGATTGATTAAGCAGCATTTGTTTTAACAGTTGTTATTTCTTCAGCAGTCAAACGTTTTAAAGACAACAGAATAGCATATAGCATCCATAATTTTTCTGTGCTCTCCATCTTTACATGGCTTTTTTATTGCTCTTGTTCTTTTATTTATTTATTTATTTATTTATTTATTTATTTATTTATTGAGACAGGGTTTTTCCTTGTAACTTTTATCTGTCCTGGAATTTACTCTGCATACCGGGTTTACTTTGCAATCACAGAGATCTGCTTGCCTCTGCCTCTCAAGTGCTGGGATTAAAGGCATGTGCCAACACACCCAGCTCCTGTCTTTCTATTTAAAACCATTTTATTCCTTTTCTCTCCCAAGCATAAGTATTATTTTAGAACACACTGTAAACCTTTAGTGCTTTTTCTTAATGTGAATCTGTCTTTACTGTAAATCTTTATCTTTTTGTAGCCATGAGTCTTTTATGAGGTAAACAACAACATTAATAAAATGAAAGTCACAGCTGTGTTAGCCACAGTCTATCCAAGATGGCGGCGGGTACTTTTTCAGCCAGAACTAAGAGCTGTGCTCAATGCCTTGGTCTATGCTGCCATCCAGCGACATATTGCCAGCTTGGAGATGTGGTCACTGCCATTGTCAGTTCTCTTACACACCAATAAATGGTTAGCAGTGCTTCTTCAAAGCCATATAGTATTTTGCCGCTTATGCTGAGTCAGGAAATTTCCCTTAAAGGAGCCACGCAAATCTTTGCTTGTTTCACACAAACCAGAGTCCAACCCAGAAAAATGCTGTTAGTAAAAAGCCTTACTTGTCTCTGTTCTTTTGTTTTTAAAACCTTTTACTAAGCTTTTGTTAAATTTTAAGTGAAAGTTCTTATTAAACACGTAGAGGCGCCAGCCATATGAAAGGAGTAAGATTTTTCCCCCTGCTGGTCCCACTGTGGCGCAAGCCCCAATTCTGTTGGCCTGTTACTAGTTTCATATCGTCTAGCTCTGTCTTAAGTATTAACCCATTTCTATTAATCTAAGTATTTCCACATGGTCTCATCTTACTGGAGCAACCAACTGGTGTTCTCCTCTCCAGTCTCTACATTCCGACTACTCCTTACTACTTCTGGAATCTTCCTTGTCTCCTAGTCCTGCCTATCTTGCTTTCCTATTGGCCAACAGTGCTTTATTCATTAACAAATAAGAGAAACATGTTTACAGAATGGCATCTCCTATCAAGATGTATGTATGTATGTATGTATGTATGTATGTATATATGTATGTAAGTATGTATGTACATACTGGGCGTTCATACTGGGCTTCCATAAACTGAGAATAAACTGTTTGATATCCATCTCCAAGTCCACCTGGACCAGATTTTTCTTCTCATCTATTCCTGTTTTGCTTCTCTGCCTGACACCTGCAGAGACACCCTCACAAATGAAGGTTGAGAAAAGAGTGCACCTTTTTCCTTACACAGTTCTTGGGGCTTTAGTTAAAATATGAATGAAATGATGATCCATGGTAAATTTTCATTTTTAAGCAGAAACTCATTTCTGCCTTGTAAATAGAATTTTGTGTGTGCTAAGTATGACATAGAATAGCAGAAATGGCCCTCGTTATTATACACACTGCCTGCTGAAATACTCCTTCACTAAATAATCCCCTTGCAATATCAAAACCTTTAGAATTTGCCCACACTTTTCTCTTGGACTTCATACTTCATTGGTTTCAATCCATAGTGATTATTATATATTTTCATAATATCCTGGCATGGCGCAACAAGACTAAAAAGCCAGCCCAATGCAACCATGACACAGGAAGCCTTTTATTTTTTATTTTTCCAGGAATGATAGGGAAAAGCATCTGTGCCATGTAAAAATTACTCTTTACACCACATAGACACTGGTGAATGTGTAGTTATATTTCTGACATGTTTAATTAATATTGAGAAATAAATGATTTGCCACTATTGTTGACTGGATGAAGGGTGAGAATCTATATGAAAACAGACTGTCAAAAACTGTTTTGTTTTGACATCATTATTCCAGGAGGATGCATTGACTGGATTTCCAGACATTATTAGGCCAAATTACATCTCCCTACACATATCTTTGGCGTGTATGAATCAGTGTCTGCCCATGTGACTAGATTTCAGTTCTACTTATTTCCAGATGGTTTCAAAACCATAAGACTTTACTTCTGAATTTTAATATGTATTTCTTGTATATTTCTGGATATGTAATGAAACCTGAAAACATATCAGAAAGTAAAAACCATAAAATATTACTAAAAAAGTGAAGAGAGGCATTATATACAGTTTTATTGAGTCATAGGCTAGCTATGCCATTGCCAGCTTTGCTTGAAAAAATTTCATGTGTGGTTCCAAATATCTTAGCATAATTACAAATGTCACTTCAGGACATTTTATTTCTTCAAAGATTCAAATAGAAGTAAATTCTTTCTATTATCAAACAGGGAACTGTAAGTCAAAGGGTTTGGGTTAAAATTTATTTGTTAAAATATTTCTTGGTGCATTAGGGAAACAAGGGATTGGCTTTGAAAGTTTATTGATTAGGTATTTTAATTATACAAGCAGATAATAAGTGGCAGATTATAGATTACATCAGTGCCAAAAACACTTAAGCAAGAGTTTGAAACGTCACCAGGTCTAAAGGGGCCCTGTGGCATGATCTGACTTGAGATCAATTTTCTTGTGATATTAATACTGGACTTTTGCCCAAAGCATTCTCTGAAAGTTCCCTTGCTTCTCATTGTTTACATTATGCAGCTAAGTAGACATTTAGAGGATCTCCTTTTTATGGCCCTTATTCAGTTATATGTGCAGTGACTACCTGTCTCTTTGGACATTATCAAATGAAGAGATGTTTTCATTAGCCTGAAGCTAAGCTTTGTAAAATCTTTGTTTCAAACACACTGTGAGTCACTGCACATTTCCTGATGACTTCTAAGATATGCTAGTTCAATCTTCTGCAACATGTGTCTTGCAAACATTTCTTTTTCCATCCAAATAATAGTGTCATAACATTTGTGTTAGGATTTTTCATTTGTAGAACTCTTAGTGACAAGCCTATTGCTGTGTCCCAGCTGACTTTTCCAATTTAAAATGAATTATTATGTCTTTCCATTGGAGGAAAAATTAAAAATTAATTTAACTCCCTAAAAGCACTACTTGAAAAACTAGTTTTTGGTTTTAAATATTAGAAATGTAAATACTGTTTTCTCCCTGATGTGTTCATCCCATGACAACACTACATAGTGATATACTACTACACATTTCTTCCCATGTTCATATTGAATGACTTTGGATGATAGCTTCTAATTCAGTTGTGACAGAAGTTAGGTCATTATGCAACACTGTAAAGCAAGGTTATACTTAATATTTTATTAATCATACATTACATAAAATGGTAACAAACACATCAATACTTAAAATTATACTTAAACTTATACTGCATCATTACTTTACATTGTGCATATTGGAGACATATTTTTGTAACTTTCAAATTTTTTTTGTTAAAATGAAAATAAAAATTTCCATGTCATTAGAAACAAGACTTTGTCTTTGTCATCATCTTACATTTTACCATTTGGAAGCCTCCTGTGTTTATTTTCCAAATAATACACAGGAGAATTAGGCATGCATATGTAAATACATATTGCAAGAAATAGCACAATGATATAACAAAGATGTGGTGAAACTTATGCCATAATAATTATTCCTGACATTATGTGAAAACCTGTGACAATGACAGTAAGCTCACTGAAGGGCCAAATCCTTGAAACTAGCATGGAGCTTGCTTCATGGTATCTGCATAAGTCTGTTTTGACTTAAATTGTACATTGCTACATGGTAGATAAACAAAACAAATAAACAAAGATAATTTAAATAAAAACTAAGAACTACAGTAAACAATGTTTCCTTCCCTCACATTTCTGCATCTCCTGCTACCCCTACTTCTTCTATTCAAGAAACAGAAGGCTCTAGAGTATGTGTGTTGCAGAATCTGGAACCATGGTTCAGCACAGGGGAATATGAGTAGCAGAATGGAAAAGAGCTTCATCCACTCCACCTCGGACAGAGGCCTAATTTCCAAAATATATAAAGGAATTAAAAAACTAGACATCATTTGTTATTTTTCATTAAATTCAGTAGCTGCCCATTTAAGTAATAGTTGTCCTAGTTAGCAGTTGCAACTCCTTAGCTACCAGTAGTGGTACAGCAGCCCTGGCCTTAGCCAGGCTGGAATTCTGTTCCTGCAGACACCAGCTCTAACACAGCCACTAAAGAGAGCTTTGTGTAGATCTCTATCCCTTCAGAGAACTCAGGATTCAAAGGTTGAGGTGAAATTTTACAAAATCATAGAGGCTGGATAGCAAACTACTCTCCTAGTTCACATCTGTCTTCCCCAAAACAGATGTCCTGTTCTGCCCCCACTTAAGAACCCTAGCTACACATGGTTCCTCCATCCCACTACCTGTCAATCTTCTGACTCCATGTTTATTTTACTTAATCAAACAATTGTAACACATCTCTGCATCATTAAACAAATATTCCACAGCATAAACGAAGGTAACACATCTTAAAATTAATATTCCACAACATCAACAAACCTAACCAGAATTTTCATCAGAGGAATCTCAAATGGCTAATAATCACTTAAGGGGATGTTTAAAATTATTATCCATTAAGGAAATGGAAATAAAAACACCTGCCAGAATGTCCAAGACCAAAGACACAAGTGATAGCTCATGCTGGAGAGGATGTGGAGTAAGATGAACACTCCTCCATTGGTAGTGATAATGGAAATTTTGAAAGTCAGAAAATTGGGAATCAATCTACCTCAAAATCCAGCTATACAACTCTAGGGCATACACCCAAAAGATGCTCAATCATCCCTCAAAGACACTTCTTTAACTATGTTCATAGTAGCTTTATGTGTAATAACCATAACATGGAAACAAACTACATTTTCCTCAACTAAGGACTGGCTAAAAAAATAAAAATGTGGTACATTTACACAGCGGTGTTATTCAGCTGTTAAAAACAACTCCATTATGAAACTTGAAGTCTAATGGAGGGAAGTAGAAAAAAAAATTCTTCCTGAGTGAGGTATCCCAGATTTAGGAAACAACATGGTACTTACTAACTCGTAAGTGGATAGCAGTTAAATTAAAGGATAACTATGCTATGTTCCACAATACTAGGTATCATGGAGGTTTTATGGGAGGGTTCCTGAATCTCCCTGATAAGTAGAAACAGAAAATATTTTGTAAGTAGACAGCAGCAGCAGTCAAGTGGGGAAGAGAATATGAGAGATAAGGTTGCATGGATGGAGGAAAGAGTACTAAAAATACTACTGGAAAAGGGGGCATTTGATGATTAGGTAAAAACTTAGAGCAAGGCAATCTCCCAGGAATCTACAAGGAAAACCCTAGCTAAGACTCCCAGGAATAGAAGATGCATAGACTGAATAGCTCATTTCCTGTGATCAGGCAAGACTTCAAGTGGGAAATCAGCCAGAGCCAAATAATCTTAGACCTATAGTCTTTCTTGACTATAGGATGTGCTGGGTAAGTGTGGCCTAAAGATTGATCTTGCCTAAAAGCCATGCCCACCTCTGACAATGCCTGGACCCAACCGGAAGAAAGGCCAGAGATCTATGATAGCCATGGTAGATCACACTTTTAATCTAAGCACTCAAGGAGGCAGAGGCTTTGTGGATATCTGTTAGTCAGTGGCAGTCAGGGTTATACAGTCTCTCTGCTACACAGAGAGACCCTGCAACAGAAAGCATAACCACCAAAAATATTACCAAACCTTTATCTTGGATTTCCAGATCTGTTATTTACTTTTAGACATTCATTGTGTGAGATTTTTTTATAGATACCTTAGCATATTACAGAATACATTCTACACTTTATAGAAAGCATGCCACAAGACGGAACCACTCCAAAGTTATTGATGACAGACTGTGGTATGCAGGGATGAATTAACCCCTTGTTCCTTCAAGATGATCCAGAGAGCCTTCCTCTATCCCAGGAGTTAATTTGCATATTAAAAAACTAATAGTCAACTTTCTTCTGGTTTCTGGTATTTTAATTTCATTTACTGGAAATTTGGATAGCTTTCCAGGAAGGTAGTCTAACACCAGTGGCTTTTAAAAATGGATGATTCTATGTATTATCAAAATAAAAATCCTTACATTTTAAAAAAGAAGAAGACAAGTAACTATTTGGGAGAGAAAAACAAAACTCATACACACACACACACACACACACACATATTCATATGTGTATTTAGCTACCATATACAAGCATAGCATTCAGTTATCACTAAGCATTAAACATAAAATACATGCAGCAATTGCCTTTGCTACTGCTCTACTTCTATGAGGAAACACCATCACTAAGGCAATTTTTAGAAAATGTTCATAGGGGTCTTCAAGGTTCAGTCCATCAATATCATGGTATAGGGTACAATGGCAGGCAGGCAGGTATGATGCTGGAGAAGGTGATTTCAGCTTTGCATACTTATCTTGAGGCAACAATCAGTCAGAGGGAACGAGAGGGAGGTAGGGGGACAAAGCAGAAAAGAGAAAGAGAGACACAAAGAGGCAGGGAAACAATGGAGGCAGAGACAGAAGCAGGGACAGAGAAACAAAGAGAATCTGAAAGAAGCAGAGAGAGAGAGAGAGAGAGAGAGAGAGAGAGAGAGAGAGAGAGAGAGAGAGAGAGAGCAACGTAACTTTTGAAGCTCCAAAGTCTATTACTCTGCTGATATATTATGACTTATTAAAGCTTCCCTGAGGATTCAAAAAGCAAAATCAGCCACAAGCCATAGAAGCCAGGCACACACCTTAATC
Organism: Phodopus roborovskii; assembly: GCF_943737965.1. NCBI lineage: Eukaryota > Metazoa > Chordata > Mammalia > Rodentia > Cricetidae > Phodopus > Phodopus roborovskii. The sequence continues at coordinate 176,136 of NW_026125500.1, forward strand.
CCAACAGCCAGAAACTAGGAGGTGGTGGTACACACCTTTAATCCCAGGACCCAGGTTTAAGAGGTAGATGGATCTCTGTGAGTCCAAGGCCATCCAGATTAGACAAAGTTTATCCAGTCCTACAAAGAAACAGCTCACATGCAGATGATTTCAGCACCTGGGATCACATGCCTTTAATCCCAACACTAGAGGGTATAAAAGATAGGAGCAGGTCTTCAGTAGTCAGTATCGGACATTAATTCTCCAGCCACAGTGAGGATAGGAAGACATTGAAGTCTAGGGATTCACCAGCCACACTGAGGAGAGATTTCAGCCTGGGTTTTGGTGGAGCCAGGATCTCCCTTCAATCTGAAGTAGAGTAAACGCGACTGCCATGCTGCTTTGATTTTCTGATGTTAGTTTGAAGTCTGAACCCCAATATCAGTCTCTGGGTCCTTTATTTTTCCTGCAACACATTGCCAGTGAGGCACTTCCTCCATCTTACCTTATCGTTCCCAAGCAGCTTTCCCATTGATGACTAAGCCTCCAAACACATGAACTTACAGGGGTCAGTCTCATGTTAACCAAAATAGCAGTCTTAAAGAAAGGAGATGTTGTGGCACTGTACAATTTCAACTATGTTTCTCAAATGTAATGAATGAGGATGTAATTTGAAAAGCTATATCAGCAAAAAATATGCTGTTTTTAAATTCCTGGTATAGAAGCAGAAGGTGGTATTGTGTTAGGGCAGAGATGACACAGGTCAAGAAGGAATGTTGAAAGGATAAAAGAAACAGGAGTTTACACACAAATATACAATATGCTGTAATATTTTCAATCAATGGAGTAGACAAAGAGAATGAATGAATGAAAACATATAGTGCAGTGTTTCATTGTTTCCTACGTTTATGACATCATCTCTAGATGTCCTCTCTATTTCCGGATCTCCTGTAACTTTTACGTAGCTGTATGTCTGTGGATAGTTGTATGTAGATCAACTAAGAAACTAATCTTGCTAAACGAAATTCTATTTAGTTCCTAGAAGAAATTGGCAGTGGTGTCATAAATCATGTCAGACAATTTGGAAAATTTAGAATGGCACTACCAATCAAATCTTTAAAAGAATACTTTCATAGATATTTGAGATCACAATTTGAATTGTCGTCAGATGTGGAAATAAAAATGGCTTGAAAATATCAGTCACAACAGAACAGGAACAGAACACAACAGAACAATTTTGGATGATGGGTATGATGGTGGGTGAGATGCTACCAAGGGCATTGAATTAGCCTAGTACTTTCCTGAAACTACTTCCTCACCACAGGTATGTCTGTAGAAGTGAACACATTTCTCACATCGAGAGCTGGTGTCCCATGGTGGCTGTGCTTTACTTGAATCTGTGGGCCACATTTTAGTTACTCAGAGAAGAGGAGAAACGAATCAGCACTGTAGCCTCCCTTGACATCCTGTAAATCTGGGGAGACTTATTATTGGTTCAGACAATTAAATCAGAAGACTCAGACAGACAGACAGGCACACACACACACACATATATTTTGGGTTTGTGTATATGTATCACATGATATATATAACATATATATGTGTGTATATATATATATATACATGTATATATATATGTGTGTGTGTGTGTATATATATATATATATATATATATATATATATATATATATATATAAAGAGAGAGAGAGAGAGATCATAGATTTCAAGTAATTGTAATTAGGCTATTTTTCCCAGTTTGAATATCATATCTCCCATATAAGATGGTCTGCGTGTCTGTGCCTCTTAGCTTCTGGACAATGATTGACCTACAATTGATCCTCAAAAACCTTAGCTTCTTTACTCTACAGTTTTAGAATTTCCTGTAAATATAAATAGAGACATGAATTTTGCTTAAAGAATGCATTAGTAGAGGTTTCTTTTTTCTTTTTTCCTTTTATTTTATTTTATTTTTACCAAAAAGGCTTTACTAAGTTAATAGGAACCTGAAGTTCCAGTTGGTGAACAGGTTGATGTAAACAAAACAAGAACTCTCCTAGCATTTCTACCTACACTATGCAGACAAGTCTTTTGTTTTGTTTTAACTAACATCATTGGAGTTTTCCAGTCTTGAATGTACATCTTGTGGTGAGTATCAAGCCTGGATAATAGTCTCTCATTTTAGTCTCCTTTTAGTATTGATGAGCTATGATATGGTAAACGGTAATGTTTGTTTATAGCACCATTACATGTCATTGATCCCATATTTCATATCATAGACAATGTTTCTTAATGGATTTCTGTCATGTTTCTTCGTATCTAAAGGCATACGAGTGAGACTATCAAGTATGTTAATGCCAAAAGTCAAACTGAATCCTCCAAGGAGGATCTTGTTTTATTCTTGGTTGAAAATAATAATTTATATTCTATATATGAAATCCATGTGACTTGAAAGAATCTATACAGATATATTTGGTGTATCTCAACAAATTCATGTTGATTTGAAATATTCAGTTTTTTCTTTAAAAATCTTGCCATTTTAACAGTAAAATGTCATTATTAAGTGAATTTCTTTGAGAAGTCTCCAAATGAATAATACATGATTCATCTTCCTTTTACAGGCAATATAGTCTTTTTGATTGATTAAAATGAAGAGATAAATAGGATCAAGTCAAGTACTAATTGAATTATAAATATTTTAAAAAATGTGGACAACTATCATAAAAGTATTCTTACATGGAATTGAAACCATTTTAGGCACATATTGTAATGATTGGAAAATATGTAACACTTTATTCTTAACTAGGGGAAGAGTAAAAATAATATTTTCTTGGAATTTCCAATATGCCAATGTGAATTTCACATTGTATGCTGCTTAGAAGATGTAAAAAAAAATCACCTGGCATTGTTAAACATTGGCAAAGACAGAAATAACAGCTTGTGCTAATGCAAATTGCCCAGGAGTTTGTTGATACCGATGAATGTAGACAGATGGTTTTAGTATGCAGAATAATCATTGGTTTCTAATTTAACAGAAATGAAGGACTTCATATTTATGATGACAGACTAGATTCCAGGATAATGCGTGTGTCAGGATTTTCCTCCAAATCTTTTCTGTACCAAATAAAGAAATGACTAGGAGATTGGCTTGAGGGTATTTTCACATTGCTTCACACATATGCTACTCTATTTACATGGTCTACCCTGACCCTTTAGTCTTGCTAGTAGTTATTGTTCACTATTCCTTAGTATCAACCAACATAATTATGGAGTGAACTTGCCTTTAGTTTAAAAAGAGACTCTGTGTCCTTGTTTGTACATAGGATGAAGTTGCGTTGTTTGGAAAACTACTGGTCTGAATGAATGCAGAAAAAAGGAGAACTTAACGTTAGACAAAAATCAGTTTCCCAAATGGTGTAGGCGGTGACAATGTTTTAAGTGGAAGGACTCTGACTGGGTAAACAAAAGGACTGTCACTGGATAAATAGACTGATAACTCAACATTCCGAAGGGATCTCACAAGGCAGTTTCTGTTGTCCAAGAAAAGTACTACCTCCCTTATCTGTCCCAGTGGTCCACTACCTCAGCAAGGGAATCTAGTTCTCCATTAATACAAACAGCCTGTATCAGCCCTCTGCCCCTGAGAGACATCCTTGGCAGTTTGATTCTCAATATACCTTTCTTTCTCTTCAGAGTAACCCAGCTGGAGGGTTCCACTGTGTCCTTGTTTACACTAGTGTAACCTAGTGTCTAAGTTGCATAACATTTGTACTATATCCTGTTTTAGAAAGACATAGTAATAATACACATATTTTTAATAGTATAATCTGAACACTGGCTTATTATTTATCCATTTACATATTTTCGAGTTAATGCCCTTCCAACTTGTTCCAACCATTACTGATAATATTGACAGAGATACAAACGTCATAATTCTCAGTCAATGTGGATGACCACAGCTAGACTGTGCTCCAGAATGACTGACCACACCTGTCCCACTCAGCCATCCCTTAATTCCTGAAAATCCTGCAGGTTGGCAATGTGAAAGCACAAGGCAGGCTTTGCCACTTTGTTATACTTAATGTGGGTAATAATCTTCCTTCACAGACTGATGCTCTTAAAATAATGTTATTCATTTGTCTTTGTGGTACTAGGCATCAAGCCATAATGGTCTAGCAATAGTTGGAGGAAAACTTTTGTGAATTTAGTAGAGACAACACTGTTAAACTAAAACAAAGAAAGAGGACTGCAATCATGAGGGGAAAGAGAAGGAAACTTTATGGTCTGTTAAGATGTTTAACAGAAGTGTGTTTGGGGCAAGGGAGCACCAGACAAGGTTGCTCGTAATTACAATATAATAGATGTGTCAAACTAAGTTGTGATGATATACATTTTTTATGATTTAATAAAGGTTGCCTAAAATATCAGAATGTAAAGCCACCCACACTAGTTAGCTATAGAAGCTAGGCAGCGTTGATACACAGTTTTAATTGCAGGATACGAGAGAAAAATTAGACTGTTAGTTCAAGAACACATTGAGTTACACAAAATTGATCCGGCACACACAGAGGAGATCTCACAATTTGATATCCCAAGCTTTTAATCCCAGGATTTGAGATGTATAAAAGCAAGAAGAGTAATGAGGGAGAATTTGTCTCCCGCCAGGCTGAGGAGAGACAGCAGTCTGGGATTGCAGGCTGAGGTTTGGTGGAGAGCATTGCCTCTGATGAGTCATGGAGACAGGATTACCATTTCAGGTAGAGGTAGGGGCTACTGGCTTGGATACTTAGCTTATATGATCTTCAGGCAGTATTTATGAAATCAAAAATAATATATTACCACATTAACTCTTCAGATAATATATTTTGCATTTATTTGTAATTTAAAGAAGCAAGATATAGACCCACAACAAAACTTGTGTTATAGTTCAAAAACAATCAAGAAAACAGTAGATCTAGGTTCTGCTGTCAAATTAAACTAACTAGACTGAAGAATTTTGCAGTAACAATTGATAAAGTTTGCTTAACTAACAGGAAAAGATAATTGACAGCACTTTAAATCCATTCTATTCATAGTGACCACACATTATTAAATTATTTTCTCCTGGTTAGACTGTATTATCATATTATATATTATCACATTATTTATTATCACTATATATATATATATATATATATATATATATATATTCCTAATACCACAGGTTGAGAATAATATCACTATCACAGCCTTAAGCCAAATTTGAAGCAAGCTTTAATCAAATATTGTCCAGGTTGCTGGGCTCTAGTCAGGTCCATCTCTTGTTTTACAAAAAATGATCCATAGATTTTGCAGAGGCTCAAAAAGGAAAAAACAAAACAAAACAAACAAAAAAGGACCAACTGCAATTCACTTTATTTCCTATCAATGAGTGCAAACATAATTCCTGACATATTTCCCACCTATGGGACTCTTGCTTACATATGATCAAGCACATCCAGTACAGTCATGTCAAACAAACTTGTTTAGAGAATTGAAAACATGTGGCTCATTATCTCCTATTTAAAAAAAAAAAATAGCCTCCAGCATTTCAGGAAGTATCTTTCCTTGGACAAGGAAACCTAATCTTATAGGTTAGAAGAATTTTTGTTTTATGGATCTCTTAGACAGTTAAAAGTTAAAGTATAACTTTGGCTCTAACACAATATTTAGATTTATGACCAGTGTCTATTGATTTGAAAACAAAAAGTGAAAGTTAGGAAAAAAATGCAGTTGCCCAATATATTGTAAGGACCAGGTCCTTACGTGACTCAGAGGCAGCCAAAAGTTAACTAACTCGCTGAGAATTTTCCTGAGTATCAGTGACACACTTCCTCCAGAAGCTGTGAACTTCGGGAGTCCGTATGCAGACTGTCATGGATGATGTTTTCATGTTGTGTGTTTAAAAATAATTATTGTTCTTTGGAGACTATAGAGGACTTCATAAGCCAAGTAACATTGGTAATAATATAGGTTATATGTGTATTTCAATATCTTTTAAATGCAACAAATATTTGCATGTATCTGAAAAAAGTTTACAGAGTTTGGGATTCAATGTTTGATCCCACTGAATTCACTGTCCATGGGTTTGTAATTATGCATATAAGTGAAAATTTAAGGTATTTCAACTTCTAAATTAAAAGAAAAAAATCTAAATAGTTATCGGAATACCTAATATCAACGTTCACAGCATCTTAATGTAACAAAAGTTTCTTTATAAACTACCAACTACTTTGAAAATTAGATGGTAGAGAGTAAATCATAGTAATGTGTTTCAGGGATAAGAAGAACCCTGACAAAAGCTGTAAAGGGGCAGAATGCAGAATCCTCAGAAATGGAGGAAGGTGAGGGAGTTTGTATCAAGACATGGAATAGGTCTGAGTCAAAACAAAGTAAACTTTATCATGGAGACAAGATGAAGATCCTATAGTATACAGTTAAATATTTGGAAAGTACTCTTAAGAAAAGTATAATTTGAAGATACTCAAAAACACAGATTTTTGCAGTGTGGAGTTAGGGAAAGTGTTTATGACTTACATAACAACTCTCTAAGTGTCTTCTAGCAGATAGATAAGTTTCCATTCAAGTGTTTATCTGTTGAACATGTTACTCCTTTCTTCAGAAATGTTAACCATTATCTCACTTCAGGTGTACAAAGGCATATGAATACAGATTTTATTATATGTACTCCAGTGTTCCAATTCAGAACTCCAAATGTGGTCTTATCATAAATGGGATGAAACTCGTGAAGCTGTTTTAATCTGTTGTCACACTGTAATGTAATTAAAGCCAAAACACATAACCAAAACTACTCTTAGTAATAATCTTGGCTTTCAAAATTATAGTTTAGCTGAACACAAGATTTCTTAAGAATAAAAACAGAGAGATTAAAGCTATTTTTGAGATATCAGCATGTAATATTATGTGGAAAAATATTAAATGATAAATTATTCAATTCTTACATTATGACACCATCCTCATAATGTGTGCTTTTTTTGTAATTATTAATTCATATATACATGCATAGATTTTGTCAACACTATAAGTTTGAGAGTTCCTTGATGTAAACTGTGTAGTAGATGTATTCTTGCTAATCCTTTTTTTTCCATTATATATTTGAACCAACATAAACCTTACTTTCAGGACATTTACCACAGTAAATTTCAGGTTACCTGGCGACTGTTTCCACTAAAATACATAGAATTTATTCATGTCATTAGTGTATTCTTCCTACAAGCACAGTGGATTCGATTACTTTATAATACTGTCATAAATTCCATGGCCAAAACCAACCTGGGAAGAGTGTTCATTTGGCTTACACATCCCAAACAGGTGTATATCCAGGTAATGTTCTTATATTAATCTCCATTACCTGAGTAGAATTGGTATTGCCCTCTTTGAAGTGTGCCCTCCAATAGCCATCATCAATCAAGAAATATCTCACAGATGTGCCTACAGGCCAGTATGATGAACAACATATCTCAGTTGAATATTCCTTTTCCCAAGTGACTCAAGTTTATGTTAAGTTGATGAAGACTAGACGACACATGCAGTATTCATTGAAAACAAATAACATACAAATCTTGTTTATTCCACTTCTTCCCAATGCAATCTCTCAATTTCCTGTTACTTGCATCCTTTCATAATATTTGGACAGACTCCTGCTTGCATGTACAATGTGGCTGAGCCTTTCTGCTGATCTTCGCTTAATTATGCCATGTACTTGAATTATTCTAATTCCTCAATTTTATGTATAATGACAACCAAGAGAACAAAATTATCATGAGTAGATGTAAGTAAATGTAAGTAAAACTAAAACATACTCACAATATTAAAGATTGAAATAAATGGAAAGGAAGCCTCCAAGCATAGATCACAATACTCAGTATGGACAAATGGAATAATCCTGCCCAAATCCAAAGACTAAAAATATCTTCTTTGCTCAATGACATTTTATAGTGAATAACATAGCTTATTGGCACTTAACTACTCTTATACATATACACCAATACATGTAATTATTTAATTAGTATTTAATGTAACAAAAGTTTTATAATGCATGTTACATAAGTCTTTACTCAGAATTCATTGTAGGCTGTATGAGAGTTAGTGTACTTTGGTTTTGTGAACTGAGGTGCCCAAAATAAAGATCTCAACTTTTTTAAAGGTACTGCAGGGATGGTTGATAGACTGAAATATCTCTGAGAGCTGGAATATTGCATGTCTAGAACCAAATTATCCAAGCCCTATTTTCAGTACTCTGAGACATTTCTTAGCATTGTTGTATTTCATGAAATATAAATCCTAGCTTCCAGCATAATAGGCTCATAATATCAGCAGGTAGCCACTTATTTCTCTAACAGATTTCCTTGCTTTCTGTAACTTGTAGGCCTGATGTTTCCACTGTTGTGTTTTTTTAGAATATTGATTGATAACTTTCTTTGTTCTGTTCCTATAAATACTTCATGAAGCTGTTAGCACACTGAACATTGAACTAAACTGAATCCATGTTCCTAAGCCCTGGTCACTCAAATATGACTCCAAAATAAACTTTCATTAGTTTCTTTAGATGTGAAAGGTATTTCTGTGTCAATGACATACTATGTTCAAATCATATAACTCCCAAGAAAATGCCCACCCAGGAATTGGTCTGTAATAGCAAAACGCAAGCTAGATGTCTTCTCCAATGCACTTAGAGCTACTTTTAGACTTGTCAGGAATTTAGTTTCCTTTCTCCAAAGCCTCATCTTCTATGAACATTCTTATGTTTCTAGTGTGTAATCACATGTTCCAGACCATGTATGTCTGTGTATTTGTTTGTGTGTGTATTGTTATAGTGTGGTTGGCTAAGGATGGAATAACACTTAAAAACAAAATTCAAATATGAGTCCCATTTTCCATAGTTATCAAAATTCTGTGTCTTTTCTGGAATGTAAATTATTAGTAGAAAGAGTCCAATCATTATTTTTTTCTGTGTCAAAATGTGGTAGAGAAATAATTATGACCTGCATATAATCTGAAATGGCATATTCATGTTACACTTCAAAGTAGTCAAGTTTTAATCACATTAGCTTCAAGGGAGGTAGAAACATAAATTAGTTAAGACATAAACACAAGGAATCGTCATGGAGTAAAATCTTGGAAGGTTTTCCTAGTTTGTTTACTGTTGCTATAATAAATGCAATGGCCAAAGTCAACATGGGGAGGAAAGGGCTTATTTGTCTTACGGGTTATCATTCCTCAGCCATAAAAGCAAAGGCAAGAACGGAAACCACTTATGCTGCCCGCGACATGCTCGGCAACCATTTTTGTACTGCCCAGATTCATCTTACAGGCCAATGTGAGTGAGGCTATTCCTCAACTGACATTATCCCTTCCCGTTATGTCTCCTGTGTCAAGGTGACAAAAACTGGTTATAGCAGAGGGAAGAGGAGAATCTGATGCAAGAAAATAAGAAAGGAGAAAAGTATAGAGAAGAAAAACTCTGAAAACTATTGTGTAAATGCTTCAAAGTAACTAATTAGCTCAGAAGACCACAGGCAACTTTATAACTATTGATTTAGTAAGCAAGTGTTGGGATTTTCACAAAAGCACCAGTACTAAGGACCAAGGGGATTGTTTAATAGTGTGGAGTTTCCTTCCCTATAGGCAGAATGATTCCCATTACTGGAATAGAGGAGATCTTCTATCATTGTTAAGATTTTAAAAGTGGAGTGAAAGGTTTTCCACCTGGGAATGCAACTTCAGTGTCACAAAACACTGCCTCAGAATCCAACTTTTCCCGAGACAATCCATAAACTCATGTCAAAAAGACGAATTGGGGGCTAGGGACATGGTACAGCGTTTACATGTTCATGATTCTCTTGAAGGGGACACAAGTTTTGGTTCCCAAACTCAATGTTGGAGGCTCACAAATGTGTTTGATGTCAGCCCCAAGTGATCTGTCCCCGTCATAGAGAATCCACCTTGCTTAAGTGTACACATGTCCAAATAGTAGCGATACTCATTCACATATTTTAAAATAGAAACCAATAATTTAAAATGTTAAGTTTGGCATGACTTAAAATATTTGTAAGTAAAAAAAGGGATAGACTACAACAATGAGCAGATTAAAATAATTACAATTTAGTGTGGATTGTAGCATGGTATGGTTTTGATTTCTTTGATAAAATGTTGGCCCAAACCAACTTGGGAAAGAAAGATTGTATTTAGCTTACAGATCCTGGGTCACTGTCCATTTTGAGAAAAATCAGGATAGTTCCTCTTTGGTAGGAACCATAGAGGAATCTGCTTATTTTTTGGTTCAGTTTGTTTTCTTATACCAAAAATGACAGTCTTGGCCAGACCACAGAAGTTTGGGCCTTTATACATATTCATAAATAAAGAAAATGAACTGCAAACTTTCCTACAGTCTAGTTTAAATCCACAATTTTCCTTATTGAATTTACTTCTAGTCATGACTCTTGAGTCAAGCTGTGTCATGTAAAACAAACAAACAAATAAAAAAAATCATGAACTAGCACACAATCTATTTGAATTAATCCAAGCTGAAATTCATGACAATAACTTGGGGAATAATCTTAATATCTGAGTAAGTAGAAAGCAAAATCTTCAACATAAGCCATTTTTAGTAACATACAAAGGAAGTTCTGCTTTTCATCATTAACTTCATTTTAAGACCAACAGCAATACCAGTTTTATACCCATTGTTTTCTTTTGATTGTGGTTATCTTCAGTTTATATTTTCCAAGATTATTTTTAATTATATGTGTTTGTGAGTGTCTGTGTATAGGTATACCCATGTGAGTACAGATGTTTGTGGAGACCAGAAGTCTCTGATCATTTTGAAAATGGATTTTCAGTTGGTAGTGTGGCTCCTTGTGTGAGGGCTGGAAGTTGAACTCAGGTATTCTGGAAGATTAATACAGGCACTTACTTGTTGAGTCTCTCCAGCATTTCACTGTTTCATTATTATTGTCTTGGGAGAAATATTCCTTCTTTTGTTTGTTCTAATTACTTCTTTGAGGCTCACAAACATACTGACTCCATGCTAGCATGCTTCTACATTTTAAAATCTGTGTATCTTATTAATGAATCCCATTAATAAATTGTCCTATTTTCTTTCTTCTTTCCCCTTTAGAATTCTAGTAAATATATAATCTATGTGTTTCAAGGGTGCCATGCCCTTATGATTTTTCATTGGCATTGTTCTTATGTTTCAATTCATACAATTTATAATATAATATATATATATATATGTGTGTGTGTATATATATGTATATATATATATATATTATAATCTCTAGTCTTCTCTAATTAATGTGCAATGTAATCTAATTGGTATAGAAAATGTGTTGGGTTTTCAAGTGCAGATATTGGAATCAGACATGCTTTTGTGTGAGGAGTAAGGTTTCCTCCTGCTGCTGTCTTGTCCCACCACCGCTCCAGACCCAATTAACACACAGAGACCCTGTATTAGATATAATGCTGTTGGCCAGTTACTAGTTTTTTATCGGTTAGCTCTGTCTTAATTATTAACCCATTTTTATGTATTTCCTTGCGGTCATTGCCTATTATCTGAAATAACCGAGAGCAAGTCAGATGAAGGATTTAGATGAAGTACTGGAGTGGGGTCACTTTCTTTATAATTTTAGGAGCTTCCTCTTTCTACTTTCATAAATGAGCATTTCTCTGATTCCTCTCTCTCTTCCAACACACATTGGTGGCAGTAGTCCCTTGTTGAACTGAAGGATCTTCTTAAATAACCAAATTGCAAAAAGGTACACTGAAAATTATTCATGAAATATATATAACATTATAACAATAAAAGTATAGCCAAGATAATATCCATATTTAAATTACTAAGATAGAATATGAAACTGGAAAGGTGGTTTTTTTTTTGTTTGTTTGTTTTTTTTTTTTTGCTCTCAGATAACTATGAAACAAATAGTTCTTAATTTATACCCCAGGACCACACACGTTTGGATACTGACTAATGGGACTAAATGACAGAAAAATTTAAATGGGCTCTCCAATCATTACTATGAAATGTCAGAACAGTTGGGAAGGAAATAACCCATTCTTCCCCAGAATAAAGGAAATTGAGATTAAAAAAAAGCCCTCATCTTAAATGTTCATATGAAAAAGATTGAGATATTTACTGAAAACTATTTTCAAAATGAATTAAATACTTTGTAATGTATTCTCTACCAACTTTACATTTTTTCTTCTACACGAACATGCCCTTTAGATTTAACAAAAATAATTAGCCCTTCCTGAAAACATCCATAATTTGAAACATATTTTGGAAGTCATTGTTATTATTTCCTAAGAGTGTTGCATAAAGCATGGTTAACTTAATTTAAACCACTTTCAGATGTGTGAAGCTGATGATGACATTAAACTTACTGTGAAAATGTTCTATTAAAAAAAAGCCTCAAGTTTTCACACATCCCATTTATTAAATGTCTTTCTGTTGTTTTAGAAGAAAAAAATCAATTTGCATTTCCTTTTATTCAAAAAGCCCACAAAGGGATGAGGTAAGTTGGGTTTTGTACCATTGCAAGGCTTTTAAGTATAAAGCATCACTCTTCATGTGTCTTTATCTCATACACCTTAAAATTTCTTTCAAAACAATTCAAACTTAGCTATGGATGCCAGCTAGCATTGGTTTAATTAGAATTCATACTTCTCTGGAAAGTGAAAAAACTCTTTGGAAATTCCTTTATTGCACAATTTTATTTATTATAATTTGAAAACTTTATAACTATCACTTGCTATATTACACGTAAGAAATATTAAGTTTTTGAATACTGATGGTCTTCTTTGGTTGAGATCACTAACAATACTTTATAGGTGTAGATTACATTCATCACATTGATATTATGTACCTGGAATGAACACATTATATAATACCATTTTATACATAAAAAGAAAAAATAGGTTATCTAAATGAATATCTAATTCACAGGGCTAGTTACTCAGTGGTAAAGTTCATATGGGAAATGGCCACAGGAGTAAAGAAAGCATGCTTGGGTATGTCATTATTTCTTAGTAGAAATATTAATGTAAACATAAAACTTGGGAGCTTTATTATCCTTTTTGACTGAATATTAGAACTCAGTTTTCTAGTCTACCTATGGGAGATAAAACTTCAAATGCTACTGGATGGTTCATTGACTTCTACAGATAATTTTAATGCAATATTTAATATAGACAGTTTATAATTGTATATACTTTCACTAAGATGTATTCTGAGCTACAGAAACAACAAACTTCAATTTTGCTTTCATTATGACTATTATCCCATTCCTATTTCAGTTCAACTTTTCAATGTACTGCTATTGAGCTCCTTTCACCATTATCTCACTACTTCTGGTTTGATAAAAATGTTAATGTCTATATTATTATCTTATGTCTAATGATGTGGTTACAGTTGTCAGTTGACTAGAGCTTAGTCGAGCACTGAAAATGGATTTTTACACTTCTTTAAGGACTTCTAGCCATTTGAACAAGATGTTGCTAACTTTTTGGTAGTGACACATCACAGAGAAGAAGAAGAAGGATTGGACAAATGGAATGAATCTCGTTGAACCCTACATGGATAACTCAAGATAGGTCATTCAAGCGTAACTTTTTTATTGGAAAGAAAGTGTCATGATCTATGAACTAACTCTCTAGTACTAGACTTGATTCAGGTTGTAGCAAAAGAGGCCTGGACATGAAGCAGTGTGTTTCTCTCATACTGAAAGAATTTCTTATTCTCAGGAGAGTTGGTTTAACTAATTAAGTCTCTGTGTGTTAGATCAAAGACTAATGTAAGGTGAAATCTGAACGAATTGAGAAAGTTTCTACTGAATGTTTCTGAAAATATGGAGGACTTTTATTCCTCACAAGTTTGTTTCTTGATAGAGTATATTGAGTACAATTGTTGTTAATTTATACATCAGATCACAAGCTAATTTTTCTGTTATTTAAGGTTAAATTCTCAAGTGTTTGTGTCTTTATTGACATCTAATATAGATCATTATCTTATTAAATACATCTTATCTAGTATTTATACTAAATTTACTACTGTTACAACAGTAGTGCCTTGATTTCTAAAATATTACAGTTTCTGCTTCCTTGTTTTTGATAAATTTCAAGACATTTCCTTGTGACTTTAGTACTCTTGGCAATTTTCAATTTCATATTTTTAAGTACCTATACCCTGTATATGTTGATACATAAAATTTCAAAGATAAAGAGAACTATCTCCCCTCCATTCCTATGTGTTTTTCTAACATGGACATCATATAGTTTGTTTATTTTTACAAACTCTACACACTCTCCTTTTTCTCTTTTCTCAATCACTACTAGTTTTCGCCTTTTTTTTTTTTCTTCTTTTTTCTCAATTCTAGTGGGGTAGTATGGAGTGCTCCTTAAACAAATGTTTTATGTCTTTGAAGACTATTGGAACATTGTTTTCCCCATCCCTTTGTAGTCATTGGGATCAACTTTTTTTTACATATATATAACTGGTGTGCTATGACTAGAGGGAGGAGGAAGGTATGCAAATATTATTCTCTCTATAAAGGTCTTGTGAGGAGGAATGGATTGGGGGTGGCTGGGAGGGAGGTGAGGAGGTTGAGGGGGGCAAGAGTGGTGGGAGAGATCTGTTGTTGGAGTGTAAACTGAAAATTGAATATAAAAGAAAGTGAAGGCTTAACATATGGTAAGCGTCCCTCTCTTCTGTGACATCTATAATCTGGCATCAAGCAATAATGCTCAGCTAATATCCATGGGAAGTCTTCGTTTTCCTGAAGATCAACAGAGGAGAAGTGGTTATGGAGGGGAAGTAAGTGCAGAGCCCTGGGAAAAGTGTAGGAATGGGAAAATTGCAATTGAGATGTAAAAAATGGGAGAATAAAAGAAAAAAAAGAGAAAATGTACTATCTTGTTTTATGTCAAATAGACACAATGTCTGATCATTTGCGGAAAACTTCAATTGAGAAAAGTCTACAACACCTTTCTTTAGGCAAGCCAGTGATACTTTTTCTTGTTTAATATGGGAGGGCCTATCTAACTGCATTCAGGGCCATCCTTGGGCAGGTTTCTCTGGGTGCTGTAAGAAAGCAGGATGAGCAAGCCAGGAGGAGCATGCATGGAAGCAGCTTGCCTCCATGGCCACAACTTGGGTTTCTACATCATGGTTTCTTCTATGCTTGAGTAATGCCTTTATTTCTTCAGAGATCAGCTGTTCCCAGAAGAGTTAGATGAAAGTAACCTTCTCCAATTTTATTTTAGTCATGGAGATTTATAACAGGACTAGCAACCACAATTAAGAAAACAAAAACTTGTGTTTTAAATTACTAAGATTGGTTACCTGTTCAAACAACATAATTAACCCAGAATCTCTTATATAATTGGAACTGCTTGATACAACACCCAACCCACAATCTTTAAGAAAATAAATGTAACTGTCGGCAGAATAGTGGAAGAATGTTGTTTATTTAGGGATGTACATGCTTTTCTTTGAAGAAGCACAAATCAATTTGTGCATGAGAAATTTCTCAGCATGGTTCTAACATGGGTTCATGAAAACAAGGTACAGGGTGTCAAAAATACAACACTAGGGAAATTAGAATATATTTTTAATTAAAGAATTCATCATTTATGACAAGGTAAAAAAACATGGTTGGAAGACATTTCTTTATTCTGCAAAAGACTTGTGAGATAGCAAATAACAAACTCCAGAATTTTTAAGGATATCGTTCCTAGTAAAATGAGATTTATTTTTTTCAGGGACTCTTTGCTTTGGACCTCTAATGTGTGATTTATTTAAGAAAGCATGTTATCTGTTTATGGGAGAGTAATACAGTGAACCGTAGGAATTAGTATGGTTATTGTAATTCAATAATACAGAATGTCAAACTCACTTTTCAATATTGTTCTGATTCTTATTCTCACCATTAATATGATTTTTTTTTTCAAATTTACCAATGGCTATGTATCTGCTTTACCGATTTTTCACAGTATTAAATACTATGGTAGCAACAGGGGCTCCCTGGCTACACACTTCTCCTCGTGCACAGGTTTAGTCCCATCATCTGTTAGATTCTTTGATAGATAGTCAATGCTGTTCTTACTTTGTTTCTGCAAATTTTAAAAATGACAAATCAGAGTCAATTATTGGATTTGGATATATATATATATATATATATACATTTCATTCTATTTGCTTTATATAAATTGATTATAAAGTGTTCTTTTTCCTTTAAAAATTTATTAGATTATTATCCTTTAATGTGTTGCCTTTCATTCACTTGCATTTGTCATATTTTAAAATTCATGGAAGCAGACATTTATGGGATTCTGACTTATAATTTTTTAATGATTCTATTGCTGCAAAAATCTACACACTGTTGAACGGACTCAGCTTTTCTTCCATTCATCCTCCCATCTTACCATCCTTCCTCCCTTCTTCTACAAATATAAACTCGAGTTTTCCATTTTAGCTTTTTTTTTTCTTTTACATATATTTACTTTGTGTGTGTGTGTGTGTGTGTGTGTGTGTGTCCCCATTACATACACTTTATGTGTCGGAAGACAGCATTTGGGAGTTGATTCCTTCCTTCTATCATGAAATTTGATCTCAGAACAATTCATTCTCTTTAGTATGCAGCTATACCCTTTGTGTTGAATAGTTTTATGTCATTGTAACATATGGAGGATTATTTTGGAAGAAGGAACTCCAAAATGGGAGAAAATGCCTATACAGATTAACTGGTGGTCAAATCTATGATATGTTTTCTTGATTGATGATTGATGTGACAGGGCCTATCTCGTTGTGGATACTGTTTCTCCTAGGGTCGTGGTCCTAAGTGCTGTATGAAAGAACCTTGAGAAAGCCAATAGAAATACTCCTTATGGTCTCTGTTTATGTTCTTGCCTCTATGTTCTTGCTGTGAGTTTTTGGTCTGATTTCCCTGGGTAGAAATTAAAAGCTATAGGTTGAAAAAATATTCATTCCTTCTCAAAAGACTTTGGCCATAGTGTTCTATTACAGCCACAGCAACCCTTGAGTAAGCCATCCTTGAGCCATCTCCCCAGTCCTAGTCCCTTGCTCTCTTCCAACCATGCTCTTTCTATTTGAGACAGGGTCTTCCTACATAAACCTTTCAGGCTTAGGATGTAGTATTCAGCAGAGTTGGAGTTTAAATTTACAGGAGTAATCTTGGCACTGTTTCCTGGGTAATATGGCAAGAGTCATGTGGCACAACAGGGTACCAATTTCCATTTTATTTTTGGTCATCTCAGTACCTACTTGGTGATAAAGTACGTATGCAAACAGGATAAGGTTTCTTTTTATTATTACCATTTCTTATTAATTCCAAGCATCCCAATTTAACCATTGTTGAAATCTCTCAAATTTTTTCCATAGTGTTTTACTCTCTCCTATATCGAATCAAAATTGTGAAGAATGTTATGTTGATTCATCAAAACAACAATGATTGATCCTGGGCCCTACTGAGCCCATTGCTTGGGATGAGCCTTTGGCCAGAGCAAGTCTAATATCCCCTCCATCTCCCTGGAACTTCCTGGATTGGCTCTGAGCATACACGATCTACCTATCATGGGACTATCTTGAGCCTGCCTTCACCTGATCTTTGGGCTCCATCGTCTGCCCTCTGGCTGAGTTTGTTTTTAAACTAGGAGAGACCAAATCCCCCTTCTCTGGGAACTCCCTGGGTTAGCTCATCATCTTAATACCCCTTATAACCTAGGCCTGAGTGGTTCAATCCTGGTACTCCAGTCCATATACCACCCAGAGCCTGCCTTCTCCTTATCCTATTTAACTATGCTATTTTTAAATTATATGTGTATGTATTATACATACATACATACATATATGTTTAGATAAAACTTTCAAGTCATCCAGCATTTCTTAATGCTTCTATGTTTAAAAAGTACCATTGATTATAAATGTGTCTATATGGAGAAAACACACAAATAAATATATTTACAATGAAAAAAAACAGCAATAATTGAAACATAATGATCAGCTTGCAATTCTAGGTGTCACAAAGCACACCAATTATTTCATTAATACCTGCACACTTTGAATATAGTGCTTTAAAACACATTTCAACAAAGTGGTGTTGTTTTTATAAAAGCATTAGTACAACATTTTATTAGAAGTCTACTAAAAGCTAGTGAAATTCTAACAAAACATCTGTTTTGATTGGGAAGGGGACTCCTCTAGAATCTCCTCCTCCCTAACCAAGGCATAAATTTTGTCTCATGTTTTCCTGAGCGGGAAGAAGTCATATCTAGAAACAGAGCAAACAACAGGTTTATTTCTAGAAGGCTAGGACATTAAATCAGAAAACACATCTTCCTGAGTGAAGGTTAAGAATATGGGAAATTCTGCCCTAACTTTGATATTTTGACTTGTAAATCTTGTTCCATTTCCCCCACAACCCCATTGGTCCATACACAGAGTATTCTAGTTCTGTCCCTTCCCTGGAATGTGTGTAGGTTTTCTTAGAGTTTATTCTTACCTGAAATTAAGTGTGTGTTACCAAGAGATGCATTTGATACATGAGCATGTAGAAAGTGTAATTCTACACATATGGTAAATTAATTGGGGCAACTGACAATGGTGTCTAGTACTAGCTCCTAAGGGACATTGGACCCAGGAGCCTCTGAAAAGAACTTTGTTGTTGTCCACTTGGCTCTTTCCTTATTTGATAGGCTTAGCCATTTTATAATCAAATTTCCAGTTCTCTTATGCATTTTTCCCCGTGTTCTCATCCCAAGATAATGAACCCTAACAGAATAGGATATATGCAGTTCTCTCCAGACTTATTTTAGAAATATTTCAGTACCTTTATCGAGTGTTTCGTGATTTAATAAAAATCAATTTAACATTTGAATATCAATGTCATTTAAAAATATTTTTACCTAATAGTCAGTCTTTGTACTGATAATGAATTCATCTGTACAAATTAGAAAAATCAAGGGTTTCTATTAGTGAGGTTCATATAATGAAAAATCTGTTTTGCAATAATGACAGAAATCGAAAGCATCAAAGATTAAGAATGATGTCTTTGGGAAAAATAATTGTGCTTAATTTAAGTTGTATTATTAATAATCGTTCATATCTTGATTTTCTACAATGAGAATGTAGGTCACACTAGGAAATGTTTCAGCAATAATAACAAACATAAGATGTTTGAATTTTTAAAGATTTGTCTCATAATTTTAACAAAAATACAGCATAACTTATCAATCCAGTTCATTAAAACTTGAGTGATTTTCTGAACTCAATTATCTCAAACTCAAAGAAGTATTGTGACACATGCTATCATAAGTGTCAGCTCTCCAAGAGATTGCTACTCAAGCTGACATTGTCTGTATACATCTAGCTTCTTCCACTTTCCTACTCATAATAAAGTACATTTTCATACCAACTTAGAGTAGGTTGTCGTATTGTCAGCTGGTGTCACAACTTGTACATTACTCGATAAAGGTCTTTAATTAATTATAAGTTTATATTAGAGTAGTATTAGCATATAAACTTCATGAAACATTATCACTTGTTAAAAAATGTACCTTTTTTAATTATTCCAAAACAAGCTTAATAATTGATTTTTTTACTGATTTTCCATGTTTTCCAAAACAATATTTTATAACTATTTAACAAAACTCATACAGATTGATAGCAGCCACTTTCAGCTTTGTTCCTGCAGATCTTTGTAAAGTATGAGCCCCGGTGCTATGTATAATTATCTTTGACTATAAGAAACAATGCAATGCAATATTTTTACCATGTTATTAAGAGTATCAAAATAGTCCCCCATCATATATTTTCTATAAGTGTTACAGTGTATCTTCTTTCATCTGCAAAGGTTGCTAATAATTCATTTTGTTCAATAATGTCATCAATGCATCATCCACACACTCCCCTAGAAAACAGGCTATCTACACAGCAAAGCACAACTTGTTGAAAATGTGTGTATACTATTCATCTAAGTATGGAGCTCAAAGAAGGCATATTTTCTCTCTGTAGTTCATTAATGTCTATTGAGATGATTTTTCTAGGGCCGGGGGAGATATTTCAATCAGGTAAGATATCTGATATACAAGCATGAGAATTTGCATTTGGTCCATATGAATGAACACATATGAATGAAGTCAAGTTCAGCAGTATATGCATGCAATTCTGGCTGTGGAGTGATAGGAGTGATTAATTTGGGGCCTTGCTGACCAGCCAGTCTAAGAAAAATCAGCAAGTGCCATCATTTATCTCAAAGATATCATGAAGAAACATTGAGGAAAATCTCAACAGTGACCTTCATAATTTTTCCAAGTTTAATTAATTGAAAGAGTGTTAGAAAAAAAGGGGATATCTAATGTCTACATAAGATCTTCAAAGCCAAGATACAGTATGTGAGGGGTAAGTAAATTACTTGTTTGTTTGTTTTAGTTTAAGTAGTTTGGAATTTTCTTTTCAGTTCTTTTAAAAGTTTATTAAACATGTGCAATTTTTTTTCCTATAAGTATGTATGTATACTACATCATGAGTTGTGCCAAAATGTCAGAATTATATATCAGATCCCCTTTACCTGTAGTTAAAAATGGTTGTGATCCACTATGTGTGTAGGGGGAAATGTACCCAAGTCCTCTGCAAGAACAAAAATGCTCTTTACCAGTAAGCCATCTGGCAAAGGCCTTTGGAATCGCCTTGAGGATACATTTAGTTCAAAGAGCAAGTAGCTAACCAAGAAGGAATCATTTAGATGGAGATTATTAAATACCAAAGCTATTGTGGAGAAATATATTTATTGGTGGGAGTAAAATAGAGATCCAAGAAAAGATGAGGGCACACAGAGCTGACTATGAAATGTTCACAAACACCCCTGTGCTCTTGGTGAAATAAATCAAGTTAGAGGCAGGAATGAAACTAAACCAAGACTAGGGGGAATTCTACTCATTTATTATGTACCTCATTGTTTAGTTGTGGAACAGAAAAAATGCATTTTATAGTCTTTTTCCTCCAGAACTCATGCATTTAAATTTCTCATCTTTGTACCAGTTCTGGCTTTAGAAAGGAAAATATTTGCAGATAAATTTATAAGGCAGGATGCATTAAAGTATCTTTTAATCCTAGAGACTGATGCCAGCATAAAAAGTGAAGTAGATGAGAATACTGAAAATGTAAAAAAATGGAAAAAGAATAAATATTTTAAAAATGTCACTATTCAATAAAAATGGTTCTTCTGGACTAAAGTTCTCAAAAATAATTATTAAGCTGTAAAATCCTGAGAAATAAAGCTCATCTTTTCATTTGGATGATTACATCAGTGAACACTAAGATGAAGTCCCAAATATGTGGTCTTCTTCCAAGACTATGAAGAAAAACTTCCAGCATTAATGGGGAATAGCTTTGGCTTCACTCAATCTTGTGCTATTTAATATATATTTACAACAGTGGAGAATTCCAGCCTATGGATTTTGAAGGATTAATATCTCTAGAGATCATTGCCAGCAGAATAAGTGTACCAAGTTTAACTCCTCCCCCAAAAAAGGAATTAAAAAAAAAAAAACTATGATGGATTTCACACTATTGAAATGTAAAATGTCATTTCCAGCACTGGGTCTCAGGGATGTTTTCTTCCTTTTAAAAGTCCCTGTGCTTTCTCTATTCTTCGTCAGAAAACAGCAACCTGTTTTCAGTCATGCCGATGACAGGGAGGTTCTAAGGCTCCAACCAGGGATCCGGGTCACCGTGGATTACAGAGCCATGTCACAGACAGAAAATACAACCTGAGGGCAACTCTAATGGGAGTAACTCTGAAGGCTTCTGTCAACAGCTTTCCTTGTGGCTTTCCTTCTATGCTCTCTCCTCTTCCACTTCTTAGATGGAATTCCACACTCCCTGTGGAATTTCCTCTGCCCAAAGGAGTGAGTCATAGCAGAAGAGCCAGCTTGTCCATTCTGATACATTCTCTCTTGTTTCACGAATGTGGGCATTTAAAACAACAGGTCTCTTTCTTGCCCATTTAGTCATAGGACAGAGGAAAAACTGATCAAGGCATTAGCCAGTCTTTAAAGATAATCAGAACTATGTTTTTGTCAAAGAAAGCCACCACCGAGGTTCGAAATAGTTAGCTGCCATCACTTTGTTGCCAATATCAAATAATTCAAGAGAGTTATCCTGAACTGTAGTTCATACAGCCACATTCGTCACAGTTTAATCTGTTTCACTGAAGTATCATCATTTCTTGAGTATGAACTATAGCTAAATTGTATATACTA
Source organism: Phodopus roborovskii (assembly GCF_943737965.1). Lineage (NCBI taxonomy): Eukaryota > Metazoa > Chordata > Mammalia > Rodentia > Cricetidae > Phodopus > Phodopus roborovskii. Next base: position 198,432 of record NW_026125500.1, read on the forward strand.
CAGAATGCAAAAATATCTATTTGTATGAGATGCACAAATGATATATTTTCAGAAACTTTAATGGAAAAAAATAGATGAACTGATTCTGTACAATTGAGACAATCCACAGGCACACTAACTCAATAGGAAGGTAGATTAACTGGATAAAACTTGGGCTTGATGAGGAAAGCTGATATTTAAAGATTTGCCAGGGTTGGTATTCCAATTTTAGTTACAAAGCATGAAATAAGAGTTACTAACAAAAGATATCTATCAAAGACGAAGGGGATGAACTACTTTGTCTGAGGTAGAAGGTACAGCTGGAAATAATTACAGGAAGTAGTTCTTGTAGTTCAAATATTAAGATAGATTAGCATAGAAGAGGGTCCTGCACACATTCTTGAAGATATCACTGAACATTGCAATCATGGCCGTGCATGAAGCTAAGTTTGTATAATTTAAGAAAAATCTAGAGATGAATCAGGAAACAATAGACATTCTGCATATGCAGATCTGAAACAAAAATAATCATTTTATAGGACAATAAGCAAAACAACCAATAGCATTAGTGCTTATGCTCAGGTATGTTGTTTTTTTATTCAAAGTCTCTGGCATCAGCACTGACTATATGTAATACCACACATGACTATCTATCCTGTTTACTCTCTTTTATTAAATATAGATATTTTTTTCCCTCACACACTATAAATCCTGATTACAGTTTCCTCTCCTTCTATTCCTTCATTTCCTCCCTGTTTCTCCTATATTTAGATCCACTCCCTTTCTGGATCTCAGGAGAAAAAACAAACAGGCTTCAAAAAACAGCACAAACTAACATATTAGAATTGAACAAAAATAAATAAATAAATAAATAAATAAATAAATAAAATTTAAAAAAAAAGCAACCAGATGAAAAAGAGCAAAAGAAGACAAAATGAATAGACCCTCTAGTTGCATATTCAGGAATTTCATAAAAACCAGAAACTGCAATTAATCAAATATACAGGCAGAAGACCTGGCTCAGGCCCTAAGCATGCTACATTAGTCTCTGTGAGTCCCTATGAGCTACGGTCATATCAACATAGAGGGCCATATTTATTTATTTATTTATTTATTTATTTATTTATTTATTTTTATTGTGTCTCTATTGCCCTCTAGGTCTTACACTTTTTCTTCATCCTCTTACATAAGGACCCCTGAGCACTGAGAGGAGAGATTTGATAGAGGCATTCAATTTATAACTAAGTGGTCCAAGGAGGATTCTTCTCTAATGATGTGTGAGCGAGACATTGTTTTATGACTAAATCCAAATATCATTACCAGTCATTTTACTGTTCTTATTTCATTTTTATATCTTTTTCTTCACTAAGAATAGGGGTGTTTGGTTCTACCCTACACTCCTAGACAGTTTAAGTTTAATCTCTGATTGCTGTCACTCAAGCAGTGTAGGGAATGAGTTCTATCTCTGGTAATGAGTTCCATGATTTCTTTACATATTTCAGATATTAGCCCACTAATGGATGTCCAATTATAAAAATCTCTTCCAATTCTGTAGGCAGCTACTTTGTCCACATGATGGTGTCTTTTGCTATACACAAGCTTTTGAGTTTCATGACGTCCCATTTATTAATTACTGATTGTAATACCTAGGTTAATGTTTTTTTAAGGTGTCTTACTGTGCCAACGAATTTAAGGGTATTACCCATTTTCTCTTTTATCATGTTTCTATGTGAGGCCTTTAATCCATTTGGAGTTGTTAAGAATTATAGAAGTAATATATGTGTATCTAATTATATTCTTGTAAGTGTACCTGCCATTTTGAGTAGCCATATTTGTTGAAAGTGCTTTTCTTATACAAGCAAGAAAATTCTTAGTTTAACAAAGATATTGTATATTCCAAGATATTTAATTTTCAAATACACTACTAGTTTAAAAAAGTTATTTTATAAAATATATTATAGAAAATTTTATCAGTGTTAGAAATGTAAGTTATTGTCTTGACTTTTAAGGAATCAGTGATTGCTGCTGTCAAAATCGGGTTATAAGAAAAGGCAATCAATATTATACAACATTAGAAAACAGTCACACAAACACAGTTAGGCTCAAAGCAACAATGATAAGTATGGACAACAGCCCAAATACTCTAATCTTTGGTTCAGAAAAACAACACTGAAATTGTCTGCTCTGTGAGACACTTGAAACACTTGGCTAGCCAGTTTTACAGGGGGAAATCTCTATTATTACTATGTACTTATAGACTCTAGAACCAAGGATCATAATTCTGCACCATTGTTTTTATCATAGAATTAGAGTTGTCCTTATGTGATAAAAAATAAAATGATTGTGATTTTTCTCAAGGGAGAAAAGACAGATAAGAAGAATAAGAGCAACAATATTTAACAATGGAAAATTTCTTCTCAATCTTCTTTCATTCTTCTGCTTCCTTCCTCTTCCTCTTCTTTTTCTTTCTCCCTATTTTTATTGTAGTTAAAAACTACATAATGAGGTCCAGTCAATTTATACATGTTGGAGGAGAACCTAAAACAATATTAGTCAACTCGAATAACTTTAATAAGAATTCCCTTTTATACCCAGAGACAAGTGCAGTCTACATTCCTCCTCAGTGAAACTGGTCTTTGAAACAGCTGAAGACTATTAGAGTAAACTACAATCAATTAAAACTTAGAGTTCTTGTGCCCAGTCCCAACAGATACATCTAAAATGCACACAAAAGAGATCATTAGAGAAGAAGCAGAAAAATTGTAAGAGCCAAAGGATCATGGAGCTTTTTGTGATGCCCTGTCGCCAAGAGATGTCAGGAATTACACATATAAATCACCAATATATCTGCCTAAATATGACCTGAAAATGATAGCACCAACAGCATGCCAAAGTGGACAGGGAAAGCCCATGAGTCCTAAGCCCTTTACAAGGAATGACAATGAAGAAATTCTGAGATTGGGAGAAATTGTCTTCCCCAAGGAACAGGTCACCAACTAGTTATCAAATACCAGTGGTCATTGCAGAAAAGGTATGCACAACTAACATTATACAGAATGTAGACACACACACACACACACACACACACACACACACACACACACGTAACAAGAGTAGTATAAATATGTGCCATAAATTTAAAAGCAATCTGACATGTTGGTGTGAACAAAGGAAAAAGGAGAAAGTGTCAATTACATTATACTCTCAAAAAATAGAAATTAATCTGACTTAGAATTTAGTAATTAGAACTCTGATAAAAACTTTAATTCATAATTTTAGTATACTCTGTTGGACTAAAACGCTGATTGAAGACAGTTTATTTTTTTGTTACAAGCTGTACATCCTTGCTGCTGTTACATATTTACTCTTACATCTTAAGACTGTGATTTTTCTCTTTGAGTGAATAGGGAAGGTACAAGAAACATAACAGTTTCTGCTTAATATTTCACTAAAACCATCCACAGAAAAAAACTATTTAGATAATTAACAGAATTCAGTAACTTGAGTTTTAGAAATAATTTTTGAAAACCTCATAGAATTCTAGACTCATGAGCACTAAAAACTATGAACACTTTTAGTGTTTCATCTATAGTTTCTATCAAAAATATTAGGCCAAGGAAAATACCCATTAAAAGTTTATTAAGAACACACATAAATGTATACCATTTATATACTCACAAGTTTTGAATATGTGTGTTTAAATAACCATTCCATCAAATTATCAACTTATTTTCCACCAAAACTTAGGGAGAATCTTGAAATTTTGTGCATTATGTATTATAAGGAAAAGAAACAATGTCCTGAATACAAGAGGAACAATAGATCTTTTTTAAAATCTAAACGGATGCTTCATGAAATAAAATGTTTCAAACGACCTTACAAAAAAACTGTGAGTAACTATTCCTTGGTAGTTATATGAAACACTTAAAAAGAAATGCATAAAGATTATGAAAAGTAATCTCTTGTATCGTTTCTTCCTATTTGCACATATAAACTGTAATGATAGGGCTACAAGGGTTTTAACATACACATTTAAATTTTGAAAGGGACAATTTAAAAAAGTCATCTACAATTATCTATCAAAATCAGATTGTTCTCTAGCAGACATGGAAATAATACCTCATCATCTATAACCCTATCTGCTATGAACTGATGTTACAGAGAACTTGAAAGAGTTAAATATCTATATGAGTTATATTCCTAAATAATAGTTGGATCTCATTTAATCTAAATATTGCTCATTTTGTAAAAATCAGCTGGGTATATAATAATTGTATTTGCTTCATTAACTTTCTGTGTCATTTTAGACACTGAATGATAGAAAGAAGAAAAATATAAATAAAATTGTATACTCTATTTAGTTTAACAGATGCTAATGGAGCAAAGGGCTAAAAAGTGTACGTATGTGTGAAGATGATAACTTGTCCTTACTACCAGCTGAAGACATTGTCTAATGTTGACTTATTTCACCTTTATATTTAAAAAGAAGCAAACTGAACATATTCTTTATTCAGGCCTTTCTCTGGCTGAAAACAACATGTTCCACAATAGTGAATTATTTAGGTTAGTGTTACTCTGTTTCAGTTATTGAAGGTCTGGCCAACACAGTCTAAAAAGAAGATATTAAACTAATTTAATGGAAAGTAACTATGTACCACCACAAGAGCTTATAAAGAAAAGGAGTATTACAAGATCAATTAATCGGTAGCTAGGCTTACGTCATTGAAAAGTAGCAAAAAGGTATTTGATGTATAAAAAGTCATGTCTGGAATTCACAATATTTTAGGCAAATGAGTAACCCCATCTGTTTGATTTCTCACAAAGGGAAACATATTATTCTTTTACTACATAGAGGTTATCTCTAGCAGACCTGTACCTAATGTTGTCATTATGCTATTGTTCTTGAAGCTTTTGTGATTGGTTAGTGTTGAAGTTCAGTGTTTTTAACTTAAAGATGATACCAGCAATAGCTTGGGTTTTCTGCTATTAAAAACATGGCATAATGAACAAATTTGCTCTGTTACACTTTCCCTCAAGATTAATGGCACAAATATTTAAGATGAAGAAACAGGAAGAGGAAAATTATACTTTTAACTAATGCAAACTTAGTCATGAGGTATTGTTCGTGATCAACTCATAATGTTCTAGTCAGAGCAATATATATATACAAAGAAAATGAAACAAAAATAATAAATGTGACTATAAGAACCAAAGTAGCTAAACAAAGGGTGCTCATTTTTCTGTATGCTAGTGTTGAGCAAACGGACCTTATATTTAAATACACATTTTCACTTACATTATTTTTCTCCAATCAAATGCTTATACATAATGACTGGCAAGATCATTATAGACCATGTAGGATAAACTCTGCAAGTCTTATAAAATGAATTAAAGAAAGCTAAAATGACGCAAACATATTTTGAGAAAATGGATATGTATCTTCAATTTTCTCACAGTGACCATACTTTACACCCAAGCAAAACATTATCTAGTTACTTTGCATGTAGTGGAAACTTAATTGTGCAATTTGTGTGGACAGGCAATGGAGGCTAAAGACCTTGAAGTGATAATAAATATTAAAGAAGTAAACAGAAGTTGCTATCCAGTTTCTAAGCTTGCTAAAATGCTTCAGTTATGAGAACAGTGTCTTAGTGGCAGAATAATAGACAAAAAGATTAATGAAACATAAAGGAGAGACTCAACTAATTAACAAAATTGTAAGCAACAGAACTTTCACAAAGCTGTAAAGTCAAGACTATGAAAATAAAAGATACTACTATCAAAAATAGTGCTGGCAACAAGTGAACATTCATATGCAAAACATGAATGTACTAACAGTTTTTAATCTAATCATCTAAAAAGAAGATTAGTTGGAAATATATCTAAGATGTGTCAGTATAATAGGTACAACTAAAGGAATTCCCAGGAGACAACACAAAAGAAAGCAGGAGTAACTTTGTATAGGGAGAGGCATTTTAGTTCCAGCACCAAAAACATACTCAAAGAAAGAACTCACCATCAAGAGTGATTCCATACAGTCTAACCTTTTGTTCCCCCTTAAGACAAAGTCTAGAGAGAGTCAAGTCAAGGTATATACTTTTACAGCATTATAACAAAGAAGCGTTCTAAAATAGACTATTAACTAAAATATAAAAATCTCTACAATATAGACTAATAATGAATCAAATCTTAAGGAACATTCTCACAAGAATATATGCACTTGTCAAATAAGTCTAGGAAATGATGCTCTTCATTAGATATCATCAGTAAAAAGTAAACAAAACGAATAAAAGTGGAATGAGGAGGTTTTATTAGAAAAGAGCATAAAGAATATCATATTGTCTTAGCAATGTTCCTTTTAGATGATAATTTCAAAGACTATACATTTATAACAATTTGTGTAAGTTCACCAGAATATATGTGTGTTTGTGTTTGTGTGTGTGTGTGTGTGTGTGTGTGTGTGTGTGTGTGTGTGGGGTGTGTGTGTGTGTGTATACATATATATATTTATATATATAGTATTTTATATAAATAAGATTGCAATTTAGATGACTCAAAAAACACTAATTGCTTTTCTTTTTCTTACTTAACTATCCAGTTTCTTTGTAGTTATGCATCGTCACCCTTTGATACATATCTGTACTCACTCTGTATATGAATATATACATGTTCACATATATAAAAATACAGCCAACTATCTCCACTTTTTCTTTGCTTTTCTTGTTGCCAATTTATATTTGGATGAAATTGATTCCTGCTGGGCTTACCACTCTTCCTGAAAGCTCTTTCCTGCTTACCTGTGTGGGAGAACTTGGCATCCATGCTATATTTTATGAGTAAGCCTTTGTTTCCCTGGGGAGGGAGAAGAAAAGATCTTTGGATCTGGTCCAATAACTAACAGTAGGCGGGATGGACAAATGCACTTTATTTTTGGGTCAGCCTTCTCTCCCTGAGGAGAGTGGAGAAAAGAACTCAGGACTTGTTCCAAAATCCAGAAGCCAGGAATCTTTCTCTTGACCCATTTTCTCTGCAAAGTCATTGAAAATACTGTATCAGAGTTCAGTGTTGTTACAAGGATCATCCCAAACTCAGATGTCTGTTTATTCCAGCTTTCGGTGATCCTGTGTGACACACAGAAGTTTTATCATGTTGAACCTCCGGAGCTATGGGATGTTTTCCTTTACTTGGTGAGATGTTGTTTATTTATTTATACTCCCAGATCAAATCTTATTGGCAAATGTAAAATTTTATCATTCACAAGACCTCATCTTGTTCCACTAAAAAATAAAATAAATTATCGTTTTTAAAGCTTTTTATTTAGGTCTCTCTCTCTCTCTCTCTCTCTCTGTGTGTGTGTGTGTGTGTGTGTGTGTATGTGTGTGTGCATTTGTCTTTGTATTTGTGTATGCCACAATGTGCAGATACGCTATGGAGAACATAGGAAGACTGTGGATATCTTGGGACTGGAGTTACATGTAATTGTAAACCACCTGATATTGGTACTGAGAATGAAATTTATGTCCACTAAGAGAGGACAAAGAATTATGAACCTCTTTTTTGAAGAGCTCTAATTGAAAACAAATGTAAAATCAGTTGTGCAACTCAATCTATTTCCCACATTGGTGTTATTAAATTCTATTGAGTTTATTTAAAACAGTTTAAATATTTTATCTGAATTATTTTCAAACTATCTCAGGGAAAACTTTGTATACTAATAACATATATAGTCTGCCAAAGAAAAATTATACTAGAAGCGAAAGGCAAAGTTTGACCACCAAGAAACACTGCATAGGGTAGCAAAGTCATAACCCAGTTTGAGCTCAATTCTGCACACACAGATTTCAGGTGATTGTATTTATTTATTTTTTTAAAGATGTAAATCAGCTAGTCAAAAGCTACTGGAAGGCATCAACATGCCTTCAACCCGATTGAATCATGTAATGTGAATATTAAAGTTAATACTGAGTTTGGAAATATTGTTTGTTTTTTCTGTGTGTTTGTTTGCACATTGGTCGTCTTTGTCATGTTTGTTTGCTAATTAGAAACTGATGGTGCCTCACTTCAACCCTCCCACAAACACTTAGACAGAAGCATTCTACTTCCATTTGAGCTCACAGTCCAACAGGATGATTCACAGAAAAGAGATTCAGCTGCACAAACATCTCAAACAATAAGCAGAGTTTACAATGGCACATCGTCTGAATTAGACATGCTAAGAAATCAAGCGAGAGCTTAGAGAAAGGAAGGACACAGAGTAGTCTGGTCACTTTCAGCAAAGCATACTTACAGTTCTTGTGTTTGTTAAATATCAAGCAAAAGAATAGGTCAATAGTCTACTCCATTCTTAATTACTCTTTTTTTATTTAATTTAAATATGAAACAATCCTGTTTTACATATCAATCCCAGTTCCCTTTCCCTCTCATCCTCCCATGCCCCTCACCAAACCCCCATCCCATCCCCTTTCTGCTCCCCAGGGAGGGTGAGATCTTCCATGGAGATCTTCAAAGTCAGTCGTATAATTTAGAGCAGAGCCTAGACCTTCCCATGTGTCTAGGCTGAGTATCCCTCTATGTGGAATGGTCTCCCAAATGGTCTCATATACTAGTGATAAATGTTGTTATTCTTAATGACTGATCTTTTTAAAATTATTTAAAACATTTTTAAGAAGTGTTTAATATATTGTTAAGTATAAGCCTAGTATTAAAACTTGGCCTTGACTCTATAATATCAGCACATTATTTTTGCTATAAATTATATGATTTCAGACCAAGGTGTAGTATGCATACTGTAATCGCAATCTAGGTAGGAGAGTCAGGAGTACCATATGTTTGAACCTAGACCCAATAATGATAACTTGTCCCAGTACTTACCTCCACTACTACCAAAAAATAAAATAAAAATGGAATGAATTATAACTCATATAAGTTCTCCAGTTGTAGCAAAATTAGTAAGAGATAAAATTATCATCTTTACAGTCCATATTGATAACCTGAATAGACTTGTATTTTTGTTTTCTGCTATTTTGTTTGTTTGTTTGTTTATTTCTCTGACTGGAAGCCAATAGGCTCCTTATTAAAAATTGAGATATTGTTTTCCTTGTATGTGTGTGTTTGTCTGTAGAAGTTATGGACTCATCGAGTTACAGGTCAGCACTGCAGGGAGATAGGTATTATGATTAACTAACAGGAAAAACACACAAGGACATTCCTGCTAAGAAAAGAAAATGTCTAGCAAGAATCCAGAGACTGCAAATAAAATAGAAAAAAGTATCTAAAAGATAAATGAATGAACACGTGCACAAACACACACATACACACACATTTGTACATTTGTGTTTCAGGAAAAAATATGTTTCCCTTATTACTAAATATATACAAAAATAATTTAGAAAATAAGTGATATATATATACATATATATATATATAGTATATATACTATATATGTGAAGAGAGGGACATATTTGTGTGTTTGTAAAAGCACAGTCTTATATATATATATATATATATATATATATATATATATATATGAACAATTGCCTCATATTTGCATATGAACATCCCTTATGACATCTTATAGTAAGTGCAGGAAACAATAGCCAATGACATTTCAGCTTTCCACAAACCACAGTGAAGGATAGATATTGAGAGACTACAAACCCAAGATCATTCAGAAAATGGCTTGAAAAAATGGCTTGTGGTTTCCCTCGACCTCTATTTGATAGTTACTCGGGAAGAAATGCATGTGTAGAATATAGGGTTGAAATGAAGATTGCACTCAGATTGTTGAAACACAGCATTAGTCTCTTCCTGCTATGTCTTATTTTGAGCATTAATCTATTCTTGCCACCAAAGAAGTCATTATATATTGATAGATAATACAAATACTTGCAACTTTGTCTCTAGGATCAATTGGCCTACTACAGTACAAATAAAGTGGGAAAGAACTAGATCATTAGTAGCTATGCAGGTTTGTTTTAATTGTCACTAAACACCTACTCAGCTGCTTTTCTATCGCAGTTGCTACTCCGGGGGTTAAAGGCAAATGCCTTATAAATACAAGAAGAATTGTGTTTTAGCCTCTCAATAACTCACAGTTTTTAAGTTACTAACTACTGAGAAGCTGATTCATATAGATATCTGAGAGCAACCCCTCCCACTGTCCAAAGAAGTAAGTTTGAAATAGGTACAAGGAAGTTTCCAGGCCAGTAAGTATTGAAAACTAAAGGCAAGTTCTTAAAACTTTTAGAGACAAGATACCAACCTGAACCTTATACTCAATGTGATCATGCTAGCAAATGCTAAAACCTATCCAGGGATAAATACTGGCCTCCTCTTGCTGCCCATCCTCTAATCACAGGCTTCTGTTAGAAAAAGGCTCTATCGGTTTACTTTGCACTCATTATAATTGTAAAATATACACTCTAGATACCCTAACATATCTACCCAATTCAGGAATGAAAATAAATGACTGATCTCTGTGCCTTCAGCCTTAAAGGCAGGTATGAGATGTTAGATCAAACCACGTAAGTGATTAATATGATGACCTAAAGTAACAAACTGACCAGCGAAAGTAAAATGAAGGAACCAGGCATTGGGATTTTATCCTATGTCAACAGTAATTCTGTGGATCAAGTAAGGCATTACGTCTTTGCTGCAAAAGTAGCTCTTAAGAGCCTGTTTCTTAAGAACAAATAACTAACTAAATAAATAAATAAATGTAAAGAAGTCCACTTTGATGCCAAAATCTAGATGCCAAAGACACATTCAGAAAAGAACTCCATTTTCCTTTAAAGTGAGTCATAGCCTCCTATAATATTGCCTATCTGCCTTCACACAGAAACTCTATTTACAGCACTTAATATCTCTTTAGATCTCTTCAGCAGAGGAAGTAAACAATCAAGGAAACTGGAACTCAAGTTGGTCACATTTCAGAAGTTCCTGTTCTTGGGAAGCTTTATTCTTTACATCTGAGACTTTTCAGAAATTCTCAAAAAACACTTTAGATTTACAGGTATGCATCTTTCTGAAAAACACTTCTACTCATGAGAGGCTTGTAAATATCACATCTGTTTTAGAACAAGTGGAAGAGAAACTGCGTGCTCTAATTAGACCAGGAAATTACTGGGAATGGGACAGTAGATCACTAAGAGTAACTGATGCAAACGCTTACAGGAAATTGCTCTTTCTGGTTTAAATGCTCTCTACAAAACGGGTATGCCCATAATAGGATGCCAAATTGTACCTTCTCTCCTCCATGATGGTAAATTACCTGAGAGTCAATGGCAGCACATTCGAATTGTACTTTTCCTTAAGCAAAAACATAGCTGTTAACCTCCCTTTCCCTCAGTTTGCAAAGTTTGTCTAAAAGTATACTAAAGCATACATTGTCTAGAGAGTTTTCTTACAGAGACTGTAAATGCACCATCAAAGGCTTTGCACTGCAGCGTTTTGATTTTTGTACTTAGCAGGAAGTTAGACATAAGCAAAATACTGTACATCTAAATGAAACCGAACCATCAAAACAACCAGCTAGCAAAAAAATAACAAACAGAAACAAAACCCTTACTATTTAAAAAGAGAGTTCAATAAACATTAGTTTAACTTTCTACAAAGGCAGAATAAAGGTTTGAGTCTCAGGTCAAGAGGCAGCTTATTCCTGTTTGATCTGTAGCAATTGAAGCACACTTAATAGACACACTATTTTAAACACAAAGGTTAAACACTGCTGCATTTGACAAAGGTTAAATGCCTACTTATCAGAGTCAATTACTTAATAGCACTCTGAATACCATTCTTTCTATAAAGGTTAATCTCATATTTTTAACTTCATGTTTCCTGTCTTTAAAGGAAATATTCATTAGGACCTAAACAATTATCTAATTGTTAATTTGTTTTGATCTTATGTATAGTTCTTGATTCAGATTATTATCTGTTGTGATTAGATGAGTTTTTTTTTCAAAGAGACTTCAAGAAGGAAAATTAATAAAACAAAAATATTATTATTATAGGAGATTGTAATAAAAATGTAAAAAAAAAATAAAGAGTGATGGGCTGCACATATAACAAAGTTGGTTGGGTGCTTGCCTAGCATACGCAAAGCTTTGGGTTCAAATAGACTGTACTTCATGGTATAGGCTTGATGTCTGAGCTCTACCAGGCACAGGAAAGCCATCTGATCTCTCAGAGGGTGAAGGCAAAAATGAAGGGAATGCTGAGCTAATTATTTTCTTTCCTATGTTAACAAAGGGGATAGAAGAAGACACCAGAAAACAAAGGAGAGTAAGCTAAACTCACGTCATTTCAGAGAAACTAAGATATGTCCAGGGATTCTGGGAAGCAATTTGATCCCAGGTGAAGTCAAGTGACATAACACCCACAAAGAATCTGACCATGATTCTACATTCTATCCATTTCCGTTCCTATTCTGAATTACTTAACGCTTCAGTCCTTCTTGCTACTTTTATTTTACTATCATATCCACATTCATGTTTACTCTCCTACCTCAACTCAGTGTTTCTTGGGAAACTATTGTTTAAATTTAAATAAGCCTAGAGTCACTTGTCCATTGGATCTCTGCTTTGTCTGTTCTGAAAACTGAAATTTATTGGTAACGATGAACTAAGAGAAAGCAGATGTGGCCAGAGACAGGCAGGTAGACAGTGTTTACAGTACTTTCTTTGTATTGCGACTCTAAAGCACTATAATGATGTTATTGTTTGAAGAAAACTCAGGCTTAATAAAGCCGTCCATAGTGTCACTGAATCACTTAGCAAGATGGTGAAAAGCAGGGAGCGAAGCCTGCTGATTTCGTCAGTTTTGCGGCTGTGGCTAAATCTGGGAAAAACCTGACTATGGAAGGCTTAATTGAAAAGATGTGTGAAGGTTGCTTCGGTTCATGTGCGTTAGTCGTATAATAGTAAAGAAAAGACGAAGAGATATTAAATTCATATGTAGAGTGATAATTTAAAATTAACCTACTGTTTGAAGTTAATCTACTTAAGATAGTTGCATAACTTTTCAATTTTTTTCCTTTGTTTTACATACTGACCATAGTTTCTCCTCCCTCCTCTCCTAGAATCCCCCCCCCCATCTACTCTCCACCCAACCCATCCATTCCTCCTCCATCTCCATTGAGAAAAGGGCAGGTTTCCCATGGCAGTATCAGAGCATGGCATATGGAATTCAGACAGGACTGACCAAGTTCGTTCCCTTGCATCAAGGCTGGGCAAGGCAACCAAGCAAGGGGAATAGGTCCCTAAAACTAGTTCAAGTACCAGGGACATTTCCTGATCCCACTGCTTGGAGATCCACAAAAAGAGCCTGGCAACAACCTAAAGGACTACCCATTGAAGATAATGTGGTACATTTACATAGTGGAGTACTACTCATCTGCAAGAAACAATGTCATCATGAAATTTGCAGGCAAATGGCAAATGGATAGAACTAGAAAAAAAAATCATGAGTTAGGTAACCAAGACACAGAAAGACAAACATGGTGGGTACTTACTCATAAGTGAATATTAGGTGTCTAGTAAAGGATAACCAGACTAAAATCTATATCTCCAGAGAAGCTCTGTAACAAGGAGGGCCCAAATTGGGAGTCATGGATTTTCCTTGTAAAGGGAAATAGAAGAGATCTCCTGGGTAAACAAGGGGAGAGGTAGAGGAAGGATGGGAACATGAGGGATTGGGTTGGGATTGTGGGTACAGGATGGACAAGAAGAGCAATTAAAAAGTGATCCAGGTGTGGGGGTGCATTTTGGGGTTAGGGATAAACCCAGTGTCAGGGAAATTTCCAGTAACCACCAAGGATGACCCTAAGACTCCTAGAGAATACCTGAACAGGGTTTCTTTTGTAAACAGATTGGTGACCCCTTGCTTGTCATCACCAAGAATTTCTCCAGTAACTGATGGAAGCAGATGCAAAGATCTACTGCCAAGCACTGGACTAAGAACTCAGAGTTCTGTGGAAGAGAGGGGGGAAGGATTGTATGATCCAGCAGGGTCAAGGTCAGGACAGGGACACCCTAGGGTACTCACATGGGACTGACCTAGGCCCTCTGTGTATTTGTGACAGTTATGTTCCTTGGTCTGTTTGTGGAAATTCTAGCAACTGTGTACCTTTAAATTCATTCTGTTTCATATGCTAAAGAGAAATTTAACAGACTGATGTAGGACAGTTTTTAAATTAACAATAAAACTTTGTGAATTTCAGATACATGCCACATATGTACAGCCTCCCCTGTTGTCATTTAACTTCAGTGTAATTCCTTTGTCATAACTGATCTAGGGACTAAAGGTCATATGAGGGTCCTGTAAATTTTATGAACTTGAACAAATCTTATATGTGTCTGGTGTTATTTCATCAGATAAGTACTTTTTGAGCCCAATACCAGAACTTGCATAATTAATTCTGTCTTACCTAAGCCTTAACACTCATTAATGCTTACTGTCTAATTACTATAGTTTCAGAAATCCAAATAGCTGGGATTCTTGCATTTAAGTTTCATCCACGTTTTTCTTCATTCATGCTTAACTATACTCAACACAAAAAAAATTTCAAACATGCTTATCAATTATTTAATAAGAAATGCTTTGTCATTGCACCTGTATCATCAGCTCTGAAATGTAGGTCTTGATTCCTAAGGTTTAATAACAAGGAGTGGGATTGCTGATTGCCGTATTCTAGTATAGGGATGCATTTTTTGTTTTGTTTGTTTGTTTTTTGTAGGAAACTGACACACTAAGCAGAGGTACTATTCCCCAGTGTTCTGTCTGAGTCCTAGTAGCTGTGCATGTGAACCTTTTTCCATAGCTTCTCCACACTGATTTTTATCAAGATTCTGGGATTTGGCTGTTCCGATAGGTCTGGAGTATCTTCTTGGTTTTGCAGTTTGAAGTTTTCTAAGGACAAGTGTTTTGGCGCATGTTTCATAGGCTGTCTATCTAGCTCTTTAGTTGTGAGACAGGAACTTGCTTTGTAGCATAGGAACACCTATAAACTTACTACCTTCTTGCTTCTGTCACCTGGCTTCAATATATATTAATGTGCAATCATGATTATATACCTGTCCCAATTTGAAAATTAAAATGAATATGATTATTTTCATTTTAAACAATAGATTTGTTAAGTCAGATCAAAGAAAATTTTAGCTAAATACTAGAGTTATTATTAATGAGAAAAATCTCCCTTACTTTTAATATTTTAGTTTTTAGGCATGAGCCATTATGCCTGGCTCAAATTTTTTTTAAGACAATTTAGAATTAAATGTAGTAATAACCACATTAATTTTTATATCTTACTATATATTTAAGAAGACTAGGAATTAAGGATGTATGTAATTTTTAGTACACTTGACATGTGTGAAGCTCTGAATTCAACCACCAGTTTTGCACTAAATAAAAGAGGAAAAGAAGGAGAGATATATAAATCAAGTATGTATAACAAATTTCTTGAAAAAAAATTAAGAGTGGAAACTGAGCCCTAAATGCAACACTATATAGAGGATTTCATATGAATAATAAATATATATGTGGCTCAGAATTTATATTATGCACAAGTATAAGTTCTTGGGAGCAACTTTCCAATTCACATAGCAATTAGTATGAGAACAATTATGCTTGACTTAGCTATAGCAATAGTTAGTTGAAGAATTAATAATGATTTTATCTGAAATATTTAAAAGCAAAGTGACTCTGTGTAATAATGATTTACAGAAGCTTCATCTCCCGCTTGAGCCAAATGCAATGTTTTAACTGGTTCAGTGTTTAGTGCCACAGCAAATTCCCTCATGCATTATAATTTATTACATAAAATTGCTCTGAATTGTTTGGATGAAAAACATCAAAGTCATTGACATTCAGTTCGAAAAACAAAGTCATTTGAGGAGTAATCATGAAATTTGTACCTCACAAACCAAAATAAACTCCTCATTTTCTCACTAATTATTTTCTGTTGATATAGGAAATGTTCCCTGAGTAGGTGACATTTACATTAAGACTTGAAAGATGATAATGAGATAAAAAGGAAGGAAGTAGGAAGGCATTTGGGTGGGCATAAGATAAAGCCACAGAAGCTGCCATTTGAAAGGAAACTCCCCAGTGAGACAGAAAATATCCCTGGGTTTTGCAAACTGGACAGGAAATCCTTAATTTCAGTGACTGGATATTACTTTAGTTTTTATGTTGGCTTTATTTAAAACCAGGTTGTAATCCACTGTTTTTCATAGAGTATTAATGCTTCAAGGAATTTGACAATAAGAAGAAACAGAATATGCAGGAACTCTAAAGGTACAAGTTTTTGTTTTTGTTTTGTTTTTTTTTTTTGTTTTTGTTTTTTTACCACTACATTGGGAAATAAGCAGATTAAAATAAATTCCCTGTATCATCACATTCATGCAATGGCTGGAGCAGTTTAAAAATATCATATGGAAAAATAGAAGTCTGTGCTAGAATTTCAGTAAAAGATAAACCATTTCTCTCTTAAGGTGTTTTTGTAAGGGCATTTATCACAACAATAGACGTAAAAGTGATGGAGAAATAAAACAAGTTTTGAGATCTGAAAAGAATCAGTTAAGCAGCAAATAAAATGCTGAGAAAAGCCATTGCAGGTACTCTGGTAAAAAAAAAAACAAAAACAAAAACAAACAAACAACAAAACAAACAAACAAACCAAGGCAGTCCAAACATTTTGTAATACAAACCTTATGTCGTGATACTTTTTATTTGTCCTTATTCTCACTATACTTCTTTAGATAGGGTCTCACCTCATAAGCAAGGCTAGACTTGATGGTTAAGCAAACTTTCTGCTTGAGACTCACAAATCCTGGGGCTGCAGGCACAAACCATTACACCTGGATCAAAGTTTTTTCCAAGGTAATTTTACACGTAGTACATAAATTGAAATTAAAGTAATAATAGCCATTATTATTCTAAATAGAGAGGCTAATTATCCAGTTTCATTCCCACTTTTTTTGTTTATTTGTTAAATAGATAAGAATTTATTTTCTCATTTAATTAGAAAGTCTTGTATAGTGGGTATCGTGCACCAGGAAATACATAAGAAAGCCATCAAGGAGGCTCAATTCGGAGTTTTCGGTCCTAGTACATATTGTTTAACTTCATTACTACAAGATGACTACTATATCTCTCTACATTGAAGTGGCTCTCTAAGCTTCACTAGGGAAGTAGAGGGAAGAGCATGGGGCCATGCTATCTCTGCATTTGGATCAAAACCTATGTCAGGAAGGCCTGTCTTCCTGGTATGAGGTGTGAGGAGATGCAACAGAAAGAATGTCTTGATTGAACTTTGTATGAAAACAGAAATGTGCATTCTTACTGTGATCTCCCTATGGTAAGAACATAGACAAACCTGTGTGTGTGTGTGTGTGTGTGTGTGTTTCTACAATATTTGAATTCATAGAACAACAATGAATTCACAAGGCTCAATAGATTTTATGGGAGTAATTTGGCAGATAATGCTACCTGTGTTGTTTGGCTGGGTGAGGTAAATACAGGTTTTTCTTAATTACTAACATTAACTGGTAAAGCACATATCACAAACCACACAATAAGTCTTTCTCTGTCTCTGTCTCTCTCTCAATGTGTGTGTGTGTGTGTGTGTGTGTGTGTGTGTGTGTGTGTGTGTGGTTTACAGAATAAACTCAACTTCAAAGATGCCATACAGTGTAAAAGGTTTCAGAAGGGAGGGCCTAATTCCTACTCCAAATGATTTGATAGACTTTGTTGATCCCTCCTGGAAGGCATCACCCTCCCTGTGGAGTGTGTGTGTGGGGGGGGGGATGGGATGGGAGGGTGATTGGGGAGGCATGAGAGAGAGGAGGAGAGAGGGTGGGAGAGAAGGGGGGAAAGAAAGGAGGGAGAGGGAACTGGGATCAAAATGTAAAATAAGAAAGAAGGTTTCCCTAGCAGGCTGATAGATGTGTTAATAGAATGTATGCTGATAAGGTAATGACTGAAGACCAGTGCTATAGGGGACTGCTGCTGAGCTCCTCAGTCAGGGCCCAAATGGAAGCCTTGAGGTAAAAGAACAGGATCAACAGGAAGAGGGGCAGGCAGTGTTAGCAGTTTCTCATTCAACCTTGCTGAAGTTCCAGTGTACATTGGGGAAGTAGACCACATTATGTATTGATCTTTCTCCATTCATATAGAAAACTGAAGTATCGAGTTGTAGAGTTGTTCTTATATCCATTCCATATGACAGAATTTGTCCCCAGACTCTTTAAACTATATTGACTTTCCAGTTTCTTCTTTTTTTTTTCATAGTAATGGCAAGTCAAATATATATGTACTTTCACATTTTCTGCTCTTGGTCCTTCTCATTTTAGCAGGCTCAAATATAGTGGACCTAATTTTTCTTTATATCCAATATAAATGTATATATATATATATATATATATATATATATATATATATATATATATATGCACACATATGCTTATCTATTTGGGACATGTGTATGTATATGTGTACATATACATATATTCTTTAACCTTGAATAATAAATCTGTCATTGTGCTGCTCAAGAGTGGGTTAGAGGCATGGCTGTAATTTATTGCTCCTAAATTGGCTCCTGAATAGCTGAATAGCTTCATCTCTTAAGGATGGACAAAGTGGTCTGGAAAATTTCCATCAAACATTTGCTTAAGCATCAAAGCATTGAAATTAAAATCAAATTACAATAAATCTTATACAAGCTCCCATAAAGATTAGGTGAAATTGGTGGTGACATGATTTTTGAAAGACATTTCAGATTCTCTTCATCTGATTAATTGACCCTATGGGCCATTAAGTATGCTATTTAAAACCCTGTGCCTGAAGTTAACATGAGAAGAATGTGAAGGGATTCGATATGATGTAAGCATTGTTTCCCAGTAGTGAAGTTGCACAAAACTTTCCTAACCTCACACCCTCTTCCAGTTTCTAAATTGTTTGAACTTACATGAAGAAGTTCATACTCTTAATCTTTTAGTTGGTGTGGAGGCATTCTTTAGATATGGGCTCTATCAAAACTCCAGGAACCTTTATCCTTGAATGCAAATGAAATATACTAAATATCTTGATTTTATGTTCATAAATTCTTCAGGGGAAAAAAGAAGAAAATGAATTATATTCTATTTTTATCAGCTTAGTAGCAAATGCAAAAAAAATCCTTATATTGCGTAAATATTTGGTGCACAGATGAATGTGACAAGTTTGACAGTTATGATTCATTCTTCAGAGAAGCCAGAAGCCAGCATGGGTTCTAGTCTGCTCTGTATTGAAGTTAAGTGAAGTATAATGCAAGCAAACAAAACCATAAGTTCCTCAAACAGCAGTGTGCTATATAATTAAACTTTTAATTTTACTGCCACTTTGTTTTGAGAAAATGGAATATAAAATGATCCTGTTTAACGAGACACATTCACTCTATGGGAGACTAGTACAATTTTAAAACATCTTTTGAAATTGAATCAAAACTCAATAATAGAAGTAAAATGCACTTCTGCATGAGCCGAAGACCATTTTAAGTGGAGTGGCAGTGGCTATGTACACAGGGCTTATAAAAGCGAATAAAACCTAAGTACTGCCGGGGTGACAATGTGCTTCCCTGCTATATTTTCAATTTACATGTGTATGATAATGGTAAAATATTTATAAGCAAGCACTTATTTTAGTTCTTCAGCAATAAAATTGAGGTTGCTTCTTTTCTTTTGTTAAATCCATTATTCACAGCTGACAGTGGGTGTGGCCACCTTCCTAATATGTAGATGTATGGCAATATGTGGGTGTGTGTTTCCTTGATCACAGCTTATGTCCAGTTAGGAAGCCAAGTAAAGAATATGATTATCCAATACTATTTGAGAAGAATAAGATATATTTTGTTTTATTCTCCTTAAAAATAAGGAAAGAACATTAGCACATTCGATCTTCCTAGCAGGCTAATTTAAAGTATTGTGTTCCTTGATATTTCAACAACACTCTTGATTTTCAATGTTTAGACAAGTATATTGAGAAGAGTTGAGTAATCTAAAGAGCAAGTAAAAAGGTTTTGTTGAAAAGTAAAAATTCAAATTCCATATAACTAGAAGATAACAATGCTCTATGATTATGATAGCATTTTATGAGATGCTTTATTTTCCTACTGCATAGTTCAGGGAAACATTTTTTTTTTTTTTTAATTTGGGAAAGATTGCATTGACTTTCTTTATGTGACTTTACACTGCATTTATACATTTACGTGTGACTTTACATTGGCATTGGGGGATGATCTGATTGGGCTCCTCCATCAGTCACTTGTACAGAGTTTGCATTAAAATTTTACATTTTATTTATTAATTCTTTTTGCTATTCATTGTTAAAAGTAATCTCAAGTCCATCCATACTTTAAAGCCTTACACCAGAGCTATAGAATTAGAATAACTATTTGATAAAATATTTACATGTGGGAATCTATGTTTGGCAAACTTCCTAAGGATTCTTGTTAATTATACACACATGTTCACCTGTTTACATTTTATCAGGTAAGAAATCTACCAGAGTACACTCGTCTATTATGAGATCTCTTCAGTGATATTAGAGAATGGTAACCCATCCACTGACTTCCACAGTCCCTGTATTTTGATAACATTCCTGCTACTGGATCAAACAAACAAACAAACAAATAAACAGAATGAACCAACAAATAAAAACAAAAAGATTAAGGTTAATATAGCAATTTAATTTAGAGTCTAGACTCCATCATAATATATAAATAAAATTCTTACTGAAGGAAACAAGAGTTAAATGACTAATATTATCAAAAGATAACATAACCAATTCTTCATTATTAGTTTGTCTAAAATACTGAGAAATTAAGAAATGCAGAGCTGATTATGAGCTTGTGCTTAGATTAATTTCTTTGTTTTTTATCTTTATTTTTTGTCCAAACCAAATATTTTATGTTCTGATCATTATTTTCTTCCTCCATCTTCTCCCAGGTTCTTCCCATCTCTCTACTCATCCAACTCTGTGATTTCTTTTATGTAGTGTTTCTGAATACAAACAGGAAAAGCAAAGGAGAAACAAAGCAAGAAAAAGTAGCAAGCAGAACTGAAAAGAAATCAACGAAAGATCACACACACACACACACACACACACACATCACCCACAAAACAAACCCAAAATTAAAAATAAAAATATACACCAAAGACCAGTAAAGGTTTAAAAAAAAGTGCTAAAAAAGCCCAGGTCAAAACAGAACAATATGATACAAAATCTTACTGAGTTCTGGTGTTGCTCATCTACGGATGGCCATAGGTTCTACTTTCAAATGTAGTTTATACACCCAGTAATAATCTTCTCTAAGCCTAGTCATTCATTTGCAAGCAGATATATACATCAGACAGATTCATGGTTGGGGATGAGAGTTCAAGTTCATTCTCCCCATGTCATTGCTGGAGCCCAATCTGGATGTTTGGAAGGTTATTTATTGTACATTTTGGACATGGAACCTTGCTGGAGAAGGTAAAATGAAATAAATAAAAAAGAAAGAAAGAAAGAAAATATTAGTTTTCGAAGGATAGAAAGTATTCCAATAGAGATATTAATATTTTTTCTTTAGGGCTTTGGGCATACAATGTAAACTATAAATAAGGTGGCTTATAAACTATAGACATGCAGTTTTTACCGCCCTGAAAGTTGAGGGGCCCAAATTTGAGACAGCAGTTTTTCTTGTTTGAGAGTTTGATAATCAATTCATAAGCAGTGGTTGTTCATATCAATTTGCTAAAGAAGATTGCCTTTCATATAAAACTCCCATTAACACTTCTAAATAGTAGTACTAATTCCAATGGTGATGATCCTGGACCCCTGGAACCTGATTCAAGATGCTTCCTTCTGCAGTCATCACCATAAGGATTGTCTTGTCAACATGAATCTTTAGAGAATTAATATAATATAACATAGTAGTGAAATAGAAATTTAACCAAGTATTTCTCCTTTCAAAAGTAAACATTTTCATTAGGTGATAAATGATTGAATCTATTGTGTCTATAACTTTAACATATGAAACTATTTTTATGCTGATGTAAATGGCTTAGCAATTCAGCACTTTATTCTTGAGTTTCATGACTATCACTTGGTTTTAATGGTGTTAAAAATTAATAGCTGACTGTGCCCTTCAAGTTTATGCAAATGAGTCAATGATTTCTAATTTCTTATCAGATATTTAATGCCAGCATTTGTTATGTTGCCTGTCACCTGATGAGCCTTAGTTTATTTTAGGGGCTAAGATCTAAATTATAATGGAAATATAAGTGAAGTCAAAGAAACACAGACTATTCTTTATCAGCAAAAATGAAGCCATGCTTGATATGTGCTTAAATAGTAATTGTAGTAGTTCTAATTACCTTATACTTGACTAAGGTGGTCAACTATATTAAGAGTGTTTCTTATGTATTATTTAATAACAAAGCCCCAGGTCCTTAGCATCATTTAACTTGCTTTATTAATAATAACATTAAGGAGTAGAGACCAAGTTACACTCATATATAATTTGTAAAGATTGTAGTATTGGTCTTGACAGTATTCCATCACACGTATTTCAAAACCTACATGTCTATAACCAACTGGAACCTATGTGGCAACTTTCAATACCCAAAGAGTAACTTATAGGTGCATATGTCTGTTAAGTAAAAAAAAAAAGCAATGTTTTAATACAATATGCTTCATATATTTGTATTTTCAATAATTAATTACTGATCTATAATACCCAGTTTTAAGTTAATTAATTCTAGGTAATCAACTGTTCTGTATCTTTGTATCTTTAATGAGAACATATGTAACACATGTGCATGTGTTCAATACATGTATACTTTTCCCTTAAATATTGTTTGTGGTTTTATTGAGACAGAATTTCTCTGTGTAGCCATGGATATTCTGTAACTCAGTCAGTAAACCAGTCTTGCCTCAAACTCAGAGATATGTCTGCCTCTGCTTCCCAAGTGCTGGGATTAAAGTTGTACACCACCATAACCCTGATTTTATTTTCCCTAATTATTTCAGGCTTTCTAAAACTACATTGTAGAAAATATATGCATTTGGACAACTGTCTTAAACACGCCTAGGTTTTTCACTTTCCATATATTCCATATATATATATATATATATATATATATATATATATATATATATATATAGTAGGTGTCTTAACCACAAAATTTACAAGCACTCTGTGACAATTTGTGTACCTGGAACTTCTTACCCATTTAATGTACAGAAGACTCACCTCTGAGTGGTTGATATCTCCTTGGTATAATACATTTGGTATTCAGAAGTAAGTTTCAATGCATGAACAGGATGCTTACCTCAGATCCTAGTTTTGTGTTGGACTTGTAAACAGTGGTATGGAAGAACATGGTAATTTTTGAGACACATAACTGAAAACAAAAATTAATGTGTTTCTCAAGAAGACATATACACATTTTTCTCTTTCAGATATTTTGTAATTTTTGACTACATCATAACTTTAAAGTCTTTGTCTGGTAGTAAACATCTATTCCTGCAAGTATATAAGCTGCTCAAATAATGAATACATATGTGAAATTACCAGATTTTGATGCCTCACATGAAAAGACTTGTGGCGGGGATTGTTGTGTATTTTAGGACCCCTCGGGGGGAATAATTTTAAATCAATGACAATGAATAGTATGCTTCTGAATTACAGTCTCTCACAGGAGTTTCCCAGCAACAGTGGTAAGCATAATGCCATCTGTATAATTGCTCTTATGTAGTTTTCATTCCTTCATCATGAAAAGCGCTTTTTTTAAAAAAATATATTTTTTTGAATCAGATTACTCTGAACAATACAGGCAAAATTTATGTGTAACTTGTATATCAGAATTTCATTAGGTAATAACTATCGGAGTTAAGAGGCTGTTTGGAGGTAGATTTCTGCAGCATATGATCAGGTACCAACATCTGTTTCCTGATTCCCCTCCTCAGTTGAGTTTGAATGTGTGAAGCTCGTGGGAGGGGGTATTCTTACTATGTGGTGTGTTCCCCTTCAGAACAAGAATACCTGCTCTTTAAAGATCCAAAGCTTAGTGCCTCCCACACACTGATTAAGGCTGAAAAAGAGCTGTGTGACTTAGATATTCCCCTCAAAAGAGGCTATCTATAATAACTTTAATCTGTAGGTGTGGTTTAAGCTGTTTCAAAAACCTATGCTATTTTCTCAGCAATTATCTTCTATGAAATGCTGTTCCAGCCTACATACTAGCTGTTTGATACCTGAGAACAAATTATAGATTCATCTTCCTTTCTATTATACATTTTTAACCCAGAATGAAATATTCCTCCTCTCTGTTCTTGATTTTTTTTCACATGCCTATAAGCATGTTTTTATGAGAATTTTTAAAACAAACAACATGCACAAAGATATATTTTGTTGACAAACACATTCATAGGAAAGGGTTTCTAAAATGCAATGGTCTAAAAGGCACACATACCATTTTTATTTCCATTGCAATAATTAAAATGGTCCATGACTACAAGGAAAATACTATTTCTTTGGGGCACATTTGCAATAGTGAAGGAAAGTATGAAACTCCACTCTAGTTGATACTTTTTAATTTTGGATTCCATAACAATGCCTTCTAAAATAGGTGTCTGAGTCAGAAGACACTTATTTTTCAAAGATATAGAGACAGAAAATTTGAGAGTAGGGATATACATTCTCTGCTTAGAGGTCACTAATTTCTTGGTGTAGTATCACAAGATCAAGGTAGCAAGCCTTAATATCTACATTGTTTATTGCGCCATGAGTCCTGCAATGGGAAACAAGTTTTATTACTTATTTTAAAATTATTAATTCAAACATAAATTTTGGGTATTATGAGGCCTGTTAAAATTTTGAATAAAGAGTTTTTAAAGTTTTGAGAAAAGCTTATGTTTACACTTCATACAACTATAGGGAACATTAAAATAATATACTCTTTGAAGGAAAATGTATTCACATGTTTTCAGGGAAGGTTAACTCATATTTTTGGCAGATCATGTTTGATCATAAAAATTGAGTATTCATAATATACATATTTAAGGCAATTTATATGTTTTTCCAAGATAAGAGAATGTATGAATGATGAATAAGATGTTACAATAATATTGCTATGCTATTAAATGATATAAATTAAGACATTGATTCTATACTATGGGATTAGTTTATGCTAAGGATAAAGTAATAACATGCGGGATATAAAATATACAAAATTAAATTATAGGTATCAATTAAACATTCTCAGGGTAGCCATGTGTATGTTTATATACATAGTAGGATAATGAAAAATTTCCCATTGAAACCAAGCATTGTAAATCCAAGAATTATGTAATAATGAACTCAAATGAGAGTTTTAAGAACCAAGTCTTTAACATTCAAAGTATAACAGAATAGAAAGAAAATAGATATAGACTCAAGAATGGCACATGACTAAGTATCTTTACTAAGGATACACTCAACACACAGTTGCCAATTGGCTGTGTGACAGTCAATAAATATATAGATATGTGTATTCATTCAGATAGAGCAGGTATATCCAGTAACTGTTGTTATTAGATTGCCTACCCAGTGGAAAATGTCTATGTAGGAAATGTTTCATAGCACAGAAAGGGCAGAAAAGTGGCAATTCAAATAATAAAAATGATATTAGAAAATCAAGATAGTTATGTCTTTGAGATCATATACATTAGCATAGTCTAATAAAAGAAAATCAACAACAACGAAGACTTGAAAATTATTCTCATTAGTCCAAGTACAAGGCACAATGCATTCAGAATAGTTTACTGACAAAATTTCTGTTGGACATTGTTTCCTTGTCATAGAGCAAGTCAAACTGAAGGTCTCTATTACCTAGAGCTTGTCTGTTTCTTTTGCAAAACCTGACAGCAATATAAATCATGATGATGATGTAGATAGATGTGGTGAATAAATCAAGTAGACCGAGATTTACCAAGTGTTTCTTCACATTGGTTCTAGTATGTATAATCCCCAAAGACGTCTATGAAGAGTTATTTTTAGAGAAAGGAAATGTGCATTGAAGCAACATAGTTATTTAAAGATAGAAAGAACCAGGCAACAGTTGAATGTAAATGCCTTACATTATCTTCTGAAAAGTACATCAAAGTAGAGAAATAATGTGCTTCCTCCAGCGAAGCTTGGAGATTGCACATTGTTACACCACACACCGTCTCTCACTTGAGCTGTAGAAAGGGGCTGCATGAGATCATAGAGGCTGTATATTGACCATGTTGGCTGCTATTTCCACAACTGTGAACCACTTCTTGCACCCTCTAGAATCAACAGAATTTTTGAAATGGCATTTACTAGTTATACTTTTATCTGTTTTGATTTTGCAAAATTATTTTTTAAACAAATATTATTTAACTGTTGTCTTATCACCCTTCTATTTAATTGGCCTATAGTCTATCCCTATCATATTGGGTTTTATAAAGCCATAATTTAATGAAAGTTGCATGAACATATATTTCTACACTAAACTCTGTCCTCTCCTTTTTTTCTTCTCAACTCCTAATCCTCACCTTGGCTTTCCTAAAAATTTTCACTTGTATCTCTACAGTCATGCAATCATTTTCTTTGAAACTGACACATAGCTAAGAACATAATAATCAGACAAATACCTTTTACTGCAAATAATGCAATTTAATCTCTATAAAAAATAACTTTAATTTTCTTAATCAATTCTTCAATTAATAGATATTTTGTTTCATAGCATCATTTTAAATAATAGAAAAAATCATTAGAATTAATTTTAAATAAGAATTACACATTTTGAGGAACTGGAAATTATTTATTATTTGGAAATTTCTAAATTCAAAATTTTGAGAATAGATAAGTATATAATGAATTATGACAGTCATATATAATTAAAAAGAATCCATTTTAATTTCAAGTCACTTATCCATAGCAAGATATATGATTTTATGCCCCAAAATTAAATTCTATATATATGTTATAAATTTGTTTCAATGCAAAAAAGTTTTGAAATTGAAAAATTCAGATAATTCTTCATTATACATTGTCCACTGTGAGAGTACTCATACTATTTTAAAATTTTCTAATTCAGTCCAGCTTCATTCAGTACCCTGAGATCTGGAGCTTCTAACAATCTCAGCTTTGTGGCAAACAGGTTCCTCAGTGTACCATGTGATGTCTGTCTGCGGCAAAAGACTCTGCCAAGGACGGGTCCATAGGGGGAAATTCAGTTCGCTCGCATCTTTTTCATCTATCTACTGCAGATGCAATTAAATTAGCCTAAGTGAAAATGTTGCACATAATATTGAAACTGAGCTCTAGGAGAATTCCCTTGCTTCCCTCTTGCAACCAAGTGTTTGCACCAGAGATCTCTACACATAAAAATTCATGCCAAGAACGTGAAGTGTTTTACCAAGTACTTCTATATTCTGTTTACCAGGATGCATGCACTCTTCAGAATGCTTTTGCCTTAATAGGAGGTCATTTTAAAAACCCAATTAGAGATTATGTCATTTAACACTTATAGTCAGAATGTTAATCTATTTATTATATGGTGTAAAAAGATGAAGATTCTGGCTTAGATTGGTTACTCTTCCTTAATTTATTTATAAATATTTGATTTTCTCCATATTAATTGATTAAATTCATTTTACTTATTTATGTGGATTGACACTTTATTTCCTCATAAGTTATTTAGTCAAGTTTACACAGATAGTTTAGGGAAATTAAAAGTTCAATGAAACACATATTCAAACAGTAATTATTCATTTTACTAAGTCTTCTTAAGGAATTAGAAAACTTTTTCATATCTGACATCAAATTTTGATTAAAATATATGTCCCGAATTGTTTTTTTTTTCATTTTCACAACATTTTTACATTGAAAAAAATTATAACATATATATTTCAGTTTTAAGTTTGGGGCATAAAAATCATATATTTTGCTGTTGTATATGGATAAGTGGATTAAAATTAAAATGGATTCTTTTTAATTATAAATGACTGTCATAATTCATTATATAATTATCAGTGGATATGTTTACCATTAATTCTGATAGTATTACTTCGTCTATTACTATTATTTGAAGAATATTTTCACTGGATATAACATCCTGAGTTGCCTCAGGTTTTATGTGTGTGTGCATGTGTGTGTGTTTCCAGGAAAAAAATACCCTCACAAAGCAAGCTTAAAATAGAAAGACCATATTTATCTTATAATTCTAGATTGCACCCTATTATTACAAGGAGAGAAAGTAGCAAGTACTTGAAGCAGAGTGTCATATTAAATCCATAGTCAAAAGCAAAGGGCAATAAATACAGGCTTACCTGCTAATGTTCAGCTTTCTTTCCTTCTCACATAAAATCCAGGACCCAGGACCCATTGTATGACTACAATGGGCAGGTCTGTCTGCTTCCATTAATACAGTTTTGACAGTTTTCCACAAACCTGAGGGCAAACATGCATTATCTAGACCATATCTCATTGAGACTGCTTCTGAGTGATTATGTTCAAGTTCCTTGACAATTAAAACTGGCCATTACAGAAGTCAAGAAATCATTACTTCCAGTACTTGAAAATTACTACTAAGGTTTACTAATTTTAGTCTCCATGATATAGAATGAGAAACCTGCATTCATTTAAATAAATGTTCTATTAAGTAACAACATATGATTTCTGTCTGCATACTTTATCATTTCCCGCCATCTTTGGGTATCAGAAAATCAATTGTGTAGTTTCTTAGTATATGTTTCTTCCCTATATTTATAGTTTTTTAAAAACAGTTTTGGAAAACTTTATTTTGTTGAATCTGGGTTTTTCCAATTATTATTTTTTTTTTCTCTTAGCTTTTAGGGATTCCACAGGACTATCTTTTAGTTTTTGCCTTATGCATTTCTATTTTATTAGAAACATTTTTGGTTTATTCACAGACTAGCATTTGGTTGTTTTTAAATTATTGTCTTTGCTATGACTTCTTAAAATTTATTGTTCTTAAAGAGAGTTTCTAACTGGTGGTGAGATGATTGCTCTGAAATACTGGTAAGATTATCTAAACCTGTTCCTCCCATTCATCTCAGCAGTCATGATTTTTTGCTTTCATTCATGTAATGGTTCTGAATTTTGCATGATGAATGGTAAAATGGACATTTTTAATATTCTATGTAAGCATCTGTGTTATGCTATAGTTTTAATAAGTGACTCCATTGTTGAGCTGTATTATGAGGATAAAGAGAGTGACTTTGTAAACCACTTTGGAAAGCACAAGGCCCTGATTTCACTCCTGTTAAAGGAAGATGAGGGAAATACAGACTCTTCTCACATACTCAATGAAATCCAACCTTTGGCTGATATTGCCTTGTTACATTTAGCGGCGCTATAATCTAACTTTTTCCCTGTGCCACTGTTGAGTAAAGAAGTGGAGTACCAAATAGCTCATCTTCAATCACCTTGTTTTACTTGAGGAGAAGTCTCAAGTCTTCATCAGGTTGGTTGATGGAACTATTATAATGATAAGGACCAACTTGGCAGGATCAAGAATAACCTGTGATGGGAGATGTGATTCTGTAAATAAGTTTCTCAACTGGTTAATGAATAAAGCACTGTTGGCCAATAGGAAAGCAAGATAGGCGGGACTAGGAGACAAGGAGGATATAGGAAGTAGTGAGGAGAGTCAAGATGGAGAGTCCAGGACAGATAAAAGTTACACAGAGAAACCCTGTCTCAAAAAATGAAAAAATAAAAGTAAAAAACACAGAGTAATAAAAAAGCCAGGTAAAGATGGAAAACACAAAAAAATTATGGATACTACATACTATTCTGTTGTCTTTAAATAGTTTGACTACTGAGGAAATAACAACTGGTAAAACAAATGCTACTGGATTAATTCAGTTTATATATTTTAAAAAATACATTGATTCCAAAATTTAAGTCTAAGGACAAGTTACTCGGGAAAAGGATTTCTATTTTTGTTTCCACAGAAAATGAAAAGCTGTGGACTCCTTCCAGACTAATATGGTTTGAGAGTGCCAGACCCCCTGAAACAATGTTCCTGGTGATCCAACATCCAAAACAGCTGGACAAGGCAGCCTTGCAGACTACATCTTCTTAGGATCTCCAATGACAGCGCCCTCTATCAGCAGGAAGTAGTTTGGAAAGAACGACACCCAAATTCCCAAATATTGTTTATAAATGTTGGTTTTCATTTAAATGACGTTGGTTATGAATGGTTAATGACAACAACCAATCTCCTTTTAAAGGTAAAAAGGGGATTATGGTATAGATATGAATATTTTGTTTTAGAAAATGGATTTTCATTTATTGATACAATTTATGGTCAATGTTGTGATAGTATATTTCTCCTTTTGTTTAGGTATTGTGTTTATATAGCTCATTTAGTAATCTAATGTATATTTTAGTACAGATTATAGATAATTACCTATGATAGTCAAAGCTTAGAGTTAAGTTAGTTAGTTTTTCAAGATACACAGAGATGTATTTGAGATAGATAGGAATTCTTCAAACCTTTCAAAGACCTACAGAATATCGCATTTAAAATGGTTTAGGGTTTTTCTTGACAGTGAGACATAACTGCTCCTGCCAACACCACTATGTCAAAAAAGAAGATAGACATTAAAAAAACTCTTTATAAAGTTACTTCCAATATGATAAGAGTAGCAATTTGGACAAAATGCTGCTCTTGTCTGGACTGTTTGACTTTATGCTGTATAAACTGAACATACAGGACCCACAGAAAAGTGACTGCTGTCTCAAGATGGACATTGCTATAGAGTTCCTGTTTCATTGAAGAATCTGCCAAACAATCTACAAGACACAGAGAAAAATGACTGACAAACTGCCAATACAAGAAGATAGTTTAAAGTTTCCTGCTTTACTAAAGAGTCTGCCAGGCACACTATGGCCTATGGGCTGAAGATGGAAGATTTCAGAAGAACTTTAGGTGACTGACAAGGCGAGATGTCTCTTTCATTTCTAGAGTTTATATATTATCCTTCTATGGTCTTTGAAGGAGTTGAAGACAGATAGTTATGGTTATAGTTTTTCTTAGTTAGGATTAGAGATGTTACATAGACTTTAGACATACAAAGATAGGATAGATGATGGAATATTTTCTTAAATCTTGCTAAATGTTAATGGAATAAATAGTGTTAACTGTGATTCTTATTCAATAATTGTTGTGTGATATATTTTGCTATGTTATAGTTAAAACCTTTCTTTTTATTTTAGACAGAAAAGAGGAGATGATGAGAGATGTCATTCTGCATGTTTCTCATACTGGTTAATGAATAAAGAACTGTTGTCCAATAGGAAAGCAAGGCAGGTGGGACTAGGGGACAAGGAGGAAAGAGGAAGGAGTAAGGAGGAGTTAAGATGGAGAGACTGTGGAGACGAGACACTGGCCCCTTTCCCTGGTAAGAAGACCAAGTAAGACTGCATGGAGATTAATAGAAATGGGTTAATACTTAAGACAGAGATAGCCAATAAGAAATAAGTAAATGGCCAACAGAATTATATCAAATACAGAGTCTCAGTGTGTTTATTGGGGCTGGCTCAGCGGCCGGACAAGACCGACGGCAAGCAGAAAAACCCTAATCCCTACAAACCTGAGCCAAGTCTCTATTCATTCTAGTAGTGCTTGGATTAACTATGGTGGGGGAATTCATCTTAACCATTGGTCACATCAATATGTGACTAGCATCCTGAATTTATAAACAGTAGAAAAATATTTGATATCGAGTGTTTCTTGATTTCTGTTTCCTGACTAAATGCATTGTGAGAAACTGTCTCAAGCTTGTCATGACTACATCACCATGACTACCTCACCATGACTACCTCATCATGATGAACATTATTTTTGAAATGTGAGCAAAAATAAACATTTTTCTTTACATTTCACTTCTTTATTTTTTTGCCATGAGAAAATGTCACTATGTCAGGCAAACAGAGAGGATTGAAATATATGATTTGAACGTCTATCATTCAAATATTTTACATCGTCACAGGACCTCATAGACATAAAGCCTAGGAATGCATTCAGGTAATTACTAGTCCCGACTCATTCTAATCTAATCAGTCTCTTTTTAATTGTAGGAGGGAAATAGTTAGATGCTCATTAAACCTACCATGTTCCACGGAATCAGAGAATTCCATGATTTGCTAGTCAAAGAGGAACAGATTAGTTGCCAATCCAGAATTTGTCATGACGGCAAAATACAATCCCCCTTTATCTGCTCTCACAAGGTAGGAGATGGTGGTTATCTGTGGCATCCATAAAATGACCTCAAAGGCAAATACTCTGCTTACTAATATTACATGTAGGACAAATGGAGTATTTTGAATTTTCCCATAGGGGAAAAAGTGTTCCTTTCTTTGGGGGTGATGGTGGTGTTGGAGCACATGTGTCTATTGTTGCTGTGTCAATGATGAAAGATGAGTGCTGGGTAAATTTTCCCTTTTCTTAATCTACATGATACTTTTATTTTGTTGCCCTTTTGATATGTGAGATAATTTCTCTCAATTGGTGTAAGTCTGGTAGGGTAGTGGTTTTCTTTGATTTATTGTTTTTTTTTTTTTCCTCTTGCAACTCCTTGAACCTAATTTCCTGCATTTGCACAATCTCTTGGGTGATACTTATACCACTTATAGAAAGCCCATAGCTTAACCCCCTGAGTAGAATATAATGATGCCACTGCTGTGGTTATAATTTTAATGGATGTTATTCTTCATAGCCAAATACAAAATGACTAAATATGGATGAAAAGACCACTTAACCAGTTCTATAGTTTTTATTTTTACTTCCTTACCATTAAAGATGTTGCATGCCTTTTCATAGCTGTTTGTACCTTTGCTTCTTTAAAGACTTTTCTTCCAGGCAAGAGAAAGCATCCTGCTCACACTTTTATATCGCAATTGTTCCTTCTGTGAAACTACGTTGACTCTGGAGTTTCTATTAATCGGTGAGTGGAAGCTAGCCATGTAGCACTGGGAACAACTGGAAATTCATTAGAAGTCTAAAACTTTGAGTAATGTTTCAAACCAGGTACAATAGTATGTATTTTATTTTCAAATTCAAATTGTTTTCCTGTGTGAAGATCAAAGTACATGATTGTACATGACTTCTTAGGTCCCTGTGTTTTCCACTACCACATAAATATTAGCAGTCATCTACCTTTTCTTAGCTTCAGAGAAGTACAGGAAAGAGAACAGACTTGACGTCTGCAGCAACTTTGGTTAATGCCAACAACAGTAGAATGTGTCCAATGCAGAATGTCTAAATAAGTGCGCATCTGATGACATGAACTGGGAGGTGTTGGTTTGAGTTTACCCAACACTACTGAACTTCTTTTAGCATTGTGTTAATCATGAAAGTAAATCCCATGTATAAAGCAAGAAGGCACCACATTTCAGATACATCCAGACCATTTTAATACAACTTCATCCTATTTCTGAGTTCCTTTTCATAGGACTATTTGAGTTTTACGTGCTTTGGTACATAAAGAATCATCAAGGGAGAAGAATATATACAAGAATATTATTTGATGAACATGCTTCTACCAATATGATAAAATAATGCTTGTTCATTGTTTGTCATTGCTGTACAGCTTTTATTTTTCATAAAATTCATTATTGAACTTTAGTACTAACTGCATATTCAAAAAAATCTTTTCCTTGTGCCCACATATTACTAACTCATATCTGAATTCCTGAAACTCAGAACTCTAGCTTTATAAATTCTCCAGCTTTGCTACTTTTAATATTTTCTTCCCAATTTCAGCCCTCACTAATATTTGTTAGCCTACTACAGTCAGTTCTCACCTATTGTCCCCTTATAGAAACTTGTAATGGTATAATTGTGAATTTGTTGGAGAAACCATTGGTTACTTATCGTCAGTAGGTCCTCAGTATGCATATGTTAAGCATGCCTTCTTAATATTAATAAAAAAGACTATCACCACTGGAAAATCATTGACATGGTTCATCTACAAAACTGTTAGCATCACATTTCACATTTCTCCAATAAAGGGAAGAAAGGATGTTGCAGTTGACCTATTTGTTTGTTCTTTGAATCATTTCAGTTGTACTTTCCCAGTGAAACTATAAAAGTGTTGAGGTAAGGATGCTAAGCATGACTATTCTGACAGTTGTCTGTTCTTACAATGATGATGCAACCAACCACTAAACCTCTGGAAGCACACAAAAATAAATGTAGAGTGAGATCATGAATCAGTAATTGGTGAATGAGGTCATTTCAGCAATTGTGGCTTGGCTGGTTTCCCTTACGTATTTGGGATCAGCAGTGAATTAGCCATTATACAAGGTAGCATAAATGGTCCCTGTCTACTTCAAGTCTTATGTGAGCATGAATTACTCCACAGTGTTTTGGTGCCTTAGTAAAGTGTGGGAATTAAGAATATAAGTATAAAATCAACAAAGTGTTTTATTTCCTGTTTCTTTTCTACTTAGATTTTTAATGTCTAATCAGGAATTAGAAAATTACATTTCAAATTGAGTAATATAAGGAAGGAAGGAGAGCCTAAGTACCAATGCAATCAATTTTCTAGAACAATTACGTTGTAGATTCTTGCTCCTCTATTTTATTTATCTATCTGACATACAAAAATTTAAAATTCTTCCATAAACATGCCATATTTATCTTCATTTTAAAGAAGTCCATCATGTAAAATATGGGTAAATATTTAGATGATTCTGCAATCTAGAGTTATCTTTTCAAGTTTTTCAGGGGAGATAAAAGATGGAGGTTGCAGGCAGTAGAAGAAAGCAGAGATCGCCTTCACTAATGCTTAGAGAAAATGCCTTCTAGAAAGAAGTTGAGAATGTCTGAAACCCTTTGTCATGGACAAAAGATGTTAGTATTTCCTAAATAGTCTGCACCTAAGTTTCATAAAGGTTACATCTAATCAGGAGGCTTTATAGCTCTCAACTGAAGACCCATAAGTGACACTGATAGTTGATAAGAGGTGGGGGGGCAAGATCAGTGGTAATAGCTTCTAATGTTTGCAGATATATGGCAGACAACTGGCTAACAATCACAGAAGTGGTAACCCATTCCTGATTTAGGGTTCTTATTTGTCAGCCTGAGGTAACTAAAAGGAACATTTTCCCCTGTTAAAAGGTAATGACATTTTCAATCTTTTTAT